>NW_011493897.1:520487-521117 GCF_000754665.1 Bison bison bison | reverse complement strand
AGCTTGAGGCCATGGGAAGGATTGTTATCTGAGACCTGTTTGTGAGGGGAATGTTTATGGCAAAGGAAGCTTGCTGAGCTCTGGGTTTAGGAATAATTAAGAATAGCTAGAAGCCTTTTTAGGAGATAGCTTAAGATACTAGGGGCAAGCAGGATTTAGAAAGATAAGAAATAAACTGAGGAATGTGGTATGCAGCCCAGACATAAGCATGAGTTACAATGTAATCACAAGTAAACACGATTCTGAGAGAATCGCTGAAGCAGGAACTGTTTGAAGGGCAACAAGGAGACAATAAATCTGGGTGTCGGGGAGCTGAAAATGTGAAACCTCTGTCCTAATGCTTTTGTCAAAGTATAAAAGAAGACCTGATGCTTGAAATAAACATGCAGTCCAGCACCTTGAGTCAGAGGCTGCATCATTCTCCGCCAACACCGCTCATCTCTTCAGGCTGATTCCCTGGTTGCTGGAGCTGGACTCCGGCACAGAGAAGAACAATATCTTCCATAAACGGTATTCAGTTCAGTTCAGTTGCTCAGTCATGTCCTACTCTTTGCAATCCTGTGAATTGCAGCACGCCAGGCCTCCCTGTCCATCACCAACTCCCGGAGTTTACTCAAACTCACGTCCATC
>NW_011493897.1:519156-520387 GCF_000754665.1 Bison bison bison | reverse complement strand
CTTCTATGCAGAGTACATCATGAGAAATGCCGGGCTGGATGAAGCACAAGCTGGAATCAAGATTGCCAGAAGAAATATCAATAACCTCAGATATGCATATGACACCACCCTTATAGCAGAAAATTAAGAAGAACTAAAGAGCGTCTTGATGAAAGTGAAAGGGGACAGTGAAAAAGCTGGCTTAAAGCTCAACATTCAGAAAACTAAGATCATGGCATCTGGTCCCACCACTTCATGGCAAATAGATGGGGAAACAGTGGCTGACTTTTTTTTGGGGGGGGGGCTCTAAAATCACTGCAGATGGTGATTGCAGCCATGAAATTAAAAGACGCTTACTCCTTGGAAGAAAAGTTATGACCAACCTAGACAGCATATTAAAAAAGCAGAGACGTTACTTTGCCTACAAAGGTCCGTCCAGTCAAGGCTATTGTTTTTCCAGTAGTCATGAATGGATGTGAGAGTTGGACTGTAAAGAAAGCTGAGAGCCAAAGAATTGATGCTTTTGAACTGTGGTGTTGGAGAAGACTCTTGAGAGTCCCATGGACTGCAAGGAGATCCAACCAGTCCATCCTAAAGGAGATCAGTGCTGGGTGTTCATTGGAAGGACTGATGTTGAAGCTGAAACTCCAATACTTTGGCCACCTGATGCGAAGAGCTCACTCATTTGAAAAGATCCTGATGCTGGGAAAGATTGAGGGCAGGAGGAGAAGGGGATGACAGAGGATGAGATGGTTGGATGGTATCACCGACTCCATGGACATGAGCTTGGGTAGGCTCCGGGAGTTGGTGATAGACAGGGAGGCTTGGCGTGCTATGGCTCATGGGGTCGCAAGGAGTCAGACACGACTGAGCGACTGAACTGAACTGAACTGATCTTCGAGAGAGGTACCAAAACACAAAACAGAGATGTCAGGAGCTGTGTTAGGCTTTACTGACAAAATGGAGGCACGGCCCCAACCCCCTCTCCTCGTCCCGCAGGCACGGTCCCAGGATTAAGGAGTTAGGTCTTGTGATTCTGACTTTTTTTTCCCTTTCTTCCATTGAGTTGGCTGGAAAGAATGTTAAGGTGCTTATTGTTCTTGAGAGAAGCATGAGAAAGCACAAAGCCTTCTGCAGTTGTGCCCAGAAAATAATCTATAAAGTAACCATTGACATTTATTCAAGGATGTTTACAAAGAATGTTCCAGGATGAGCATGTAGGCCACAGCTTGAGGCCATGGGAAGGATTGTT
>NW_011493897.1:509348-519056 GCF_000754665.1 Bison bison bison | reverse complement strand
ATGTCTTTGCTTTTGAATATGCTATCTAGGTTGGTCATAACTTTCCTTCCAAGGAGTAAGCGTCTTTTAATTTCATGGCTGCAATCACCATCTGCCGTGATTTTGGAAAACTAATTATCCACATGCAGAACAATGAAATTGGACACTTACCTCATTCCATATATAAAAGTCAACTAAAAAGGATTAAAAGCTTAAATGTCAAACTTGAAACTGTGAAACTACAAGAAGAAAAGTGGGCAAAAGTTTTTGACATTGGTCTGGACAATGATTTTCCAATATGACCCCAAAAGCACAAGCAACAAAAGTAAAAGAGGCAAATGGAATTGCATTAAGCTAAATACACTTCTGCACAACAAAGAAAACAAACAGAAGAGAGAAATCTACAGAATAAAAGAAAGTATTTTTCAAATCATACATATGACTAGGAAGCTCATATCCAAAATATATAAGGAATTCATACAACTCAGTAGTGAGAAAAAAACCCAATTAAGAAATAGGCAAAGAGGGTTTCCCTGGTGGTCTAGTGGTTGAGAGTCTGCCTGCTGGTTTGGGGGACATGAGTTTGATCCCTGCTCTAGGAGGATCCCACATGCCATGGAGCTATTGAGCCTATGTATCACAACTACTGAGACTGCGCTCTAGAGCCCATTAGTCTCAGCACCACAACTACTAGAGCCTACGCACATAAAGCCCTCACTCCACAGTGAAAGAAGCCATTGCATATGAGAAGCCTGCTCACTGCAACAAAGAGTAGCCCCCACTTAACCCTCGTTTTTGAGATTGTACCCAAGTACTGCATTTCAGCCTCTTTTGTTGACTATGAGGACTATTCCATTTCTTTTAGGGATTCTTGCCCTCAGTAGTAGATATAATGGTCATCTGAATTAAATTCATCTGTTCCCATCCATTTTAGTTCACTGATTCCTAAAATGTCAATGCTCACTCTGCTGTCTCCTATTTGAACACTTCCAATTTATGGACCTAACATTCCAGGTTCCTATGCAATAGATATATTCAGCCTTAAAAAGCAAAGAAGAAAATTGTGTCATTTTTGACACTACAGATGAACCAAGAGGACATTATGCTAAATAATCCAGGTGCAGAAAGGCAAATACTGGCATTATCTCACTTACATGTAGAATCTAAAAAAGTTGAACTTGTGGAGAGTAAAATGATGGTTACCAGAAGTTGGGGTTGAAGTGTGGTAGGGAAAATGGGGAGATATTGGTCAAAGAGTGCAAAGTTGTAGTTGTGTAATTTGGATGAGTAAGTTTAGAGATCGAATGTGTTTCATTATGATTATACTTAATAATGATGTATTGAACACTGAAAATATGCTAAGAGAGTAGATTTCAGGGGCTCTTATTGCAAAAGAAATAGTAACTATATGAGGAGATGATATGTTCTTTAATTTGTTTTACTGAAGTATAGTTGACTGTATTAATTTCTGCTGTACAGCAAAGTGGTTCAGTTATTCATACATGTACATTCTTTTTCATATTCTTGTCCATTATGATTAATCACAGGATATTGAATATACTTCCCTGTGCTCTACAGTAGGACTTTGTTGTGTATCCATCCTACATATATTAGTTTGCATCTGCTGCTGCTGCTGAGTTGCTTCAGTCGTGTCCGACTCTGTGCGACACCATAGACAGCAGCCCACCAGGCTCCCCCGTCCCTGGGATTCTCCAGGCAAGAACACTGGAGTGGGTTGCTATTTCCTTCTCCAATGCATGAAAGTGAAAAGTGAAAGTGAAGTTGCTCAGTCGTGTCTGACTCTTAGTGACCCCATGGACTGCAGCCCACCAGGCTCCTCCTTCCATGGGATTTTCCAGGCAAGAGTACTGGAGTGAGGTGCCATTGCCTTCTTCAAGTTTGCATCTACTAATCCCAAACTCCCAATCCACCCCTTTTCCACCTCTCTGCCTTGGCAACTACAAGTTAGTTCTCTATGTCTGTGAGTCTGTCTGTTTCATAGATAAGTTCATTTGTGTCTTATTTTTTTTAAGATTTCACATGTGATATCATATGGTATTTATCTTTTCTCTTTCTGACTTACTTCAGTTAGTATAATAATCAGTAGATTCATCCATGTTGTTGCAAATGGCTTTATTCCATTCTTTTTTATGGCTGAGTAGTATTCCATTGTATATATTACCACATTTTTATGCATTCATCTGTTGATGAACATTTAGATTGTTTTCATATCTTTGTTGTTGTGAATCGTGCTGCTATGAACAGAAGGGCGCATGTGTCTTTTTTTTTTTTTTCTTAAATATTTATTTGGCTGTGCTGGGTCTTAGTTACAGCATGCTAACTCTTAGTTGTGGCATGTGGGATCTAGTTCCCTGACCAGGGATCAAACCCAGGCCCCCTGCATTGGGAGCATGGAGTCTTAGCTACTGGACCACCAGGGAAGTCTCATGCACGTATCTTTTTAAATTACAGTTTTATCCAGATGTATGCCCAGGAGTGGGATGGCTGGATCATGTAGCAACTCTATTTTGTTTCTTGAGGAACTTCTATAGTGTTTCCATAGTGGCTGCACCAATTTACATTCCCAACAACAATGTTCCCTTTTTGAGAAGATGATATGTTAATTGTAGTAATCACTTTGGGCCTCCCTGCTGGCTCAGTGGTAAAGAACACAGGTTAGATCCCTGGGGTGGGAAGATACCCTGGAGAAGGAAATGACAACTCATTTCAGTATTCTTGCCTGGGAAATCTTACGAACAGAGGAGCCTGGCAGGTTACAATCCATGGGGTTGCAAAAGAGATCAACTTAGTGACTGAACAGCAACAACAACAGTAACCACCTCACTATGTATATCTGAATCAAATCAACATGTTGTATGCCTTAAATACAATTTTAAAATTATTTTAAAAGAATTATTTAAAATGATATTTTAATAAAGAATTATCATAAAATAAATGCGAAAAACTATAAAAAAGAGAAAAAAGATTTTCCAGAATGAAAAATATTCATCTATTCACTGATATAACTAGAGAATCCACCTTCTCCATCCACTTCCTCAGGGCACCCTTGATTTCTTTGTTTCTCAGGCTGTAGGTGACAGGGTTAATCATGGGGATCAGAACAGAGAAGAGCACAGAGACCAGGATGTCCAGGATATAGCCTATATTGGGTCTATCATAGTTAAAGTTGGCTATTCCATAAAAGACCACCACAGGGAGGTAGGATGCACAGATAGTGAAGGTCTGGTTCCTGCCCTGAGCAGCGGGAATCTTAAGGAGGGCAGAGATGATAAGCAGTAGGACACTGCAATGAATAGGCAGGGGCTCAGGCCAGTGGTGGCACTGGCCACGTGGAGCACAGACTCACTGAGAGAGGTGTCAGAGCAGGAGAGCTTCAGGAGCAAAGGTACGTCACAGAAAAAGTGGATGATCTTGTTGAGTCCACACTGAGGGTCAGCACTGTGTCTTTCACAGAATCCTCTAGCCCACACAGTCAAGTTCCAATCAACAAAATACACACAGACCTTCAGAGTCATGAGGAGCAGATATTGAAGAAGGTGGAAAATGGTTACATAGTGGTTGTAAGTCACAGTAGCCAACAAGACACCCTAAGCACCAGCACAGGTCACAAGGAATAGGGTCTGGGAAAGACAGCCCTCATACAAGGTGGTCTTCCTCTAGAAGTTCCCCAGCATGACCAAAATGGTGGCAGATGAGTAGCAGATGTCCAAGAGACACAAGGTGCTGAGAAAATAATACATTGGAATGCAGAGGGCAGGACTGACTCTGACCATTGTTAATGTGAATGTATTTCCCAGAAGAGTTAAGAGATAAATGATCAAGAAGGCTGGGAGGAACAACACTTACAATTCAGGATGGTTGGAACATCCTAGGAAGATAAATCCAGTGACCACACAATGATTTTTCATTTCTTTGAGTTCTTTCTCAACTGAAATGAAAATTAAGAAATAAAAAGACAACAAGATACTAGGACAAACACTGGGAGAACTAACACTTACTCATCCTTTATTACATGGGGTAGATGATATCTCTTTTAGGTAGTGTAGTTTGACACTTTAAGACTAGGATATATGCATTCCCCCTCACTCTCCATCCTCTTTTGCTTCTGTGTTTACTTGCCATGCCTTCACTATTACCTATTAGTTTGATCCCCCTACCAGTCTGTAATTTCTATTAGGCAAGGGATTTATCTCTCTTTAATCCATATGTACTCTATAACACTTTTGTTAGAATTAAGGAAGGAAAGAAAGAAATTCAGTTTTAAGCACTGGCATTGAGAAACAGTAGTTGATGAATTAAACTAGAACCGAAATACTTTTCTTCTCAACCTCCTTATTCCCTGGGAAGAAGTCACAGAACCAAATTTTAAGTTTACTGGGTATGAAATAGCTTTCATGATCTTTTGCAACCTGTTATTTGAGAGAATATGCTAGTCTATGCCAGGAGGGGATTTGCAGATGTCGTTAAGGTTATTAATCACCTGACTTTAAGATATAAAGATTATCCTGTATATTCAAGTGTGCCTAATCTAACCACATGCATACGTGCTAAGTTGCTTCAGTCATGTCCAACTCTTTGTGACCCTATGGGCTGTAGCCCGCCAGGCTCCTCTGTCCATGGGATTCTCCAGGCAAGAGTACTGTAGTGGGTTGCCATGCCCTCCTCCAGGGGACCTTCCCGACCAAGGGATCAAACCCATGTCTCCTGAATTGCAGGTGGATTACCCTGAACCACCAGGGAAGCCTGAATCTAATCACATGTGTGCTTGAAAAACCACAGTAGAAGGTGAATTCAGAGATTCAGATGACAAGTAGGATTCCATGTCATTGTTAGCTTGAATATAAATGGGGCCATGTGTTAAGGAAAGGTAACAATTGGTCCTAAGATCATAAGAAACTAACTTTTGCTAACAACTTGAATATATGTGAAGGTGGAATCTTCCCCAGAGTCTCTAGATAGGAACCCAGCCCAGATGACACACAGTGATTTTAAGTTGAGCCAGCCTCACACTGTGCCAGTACTTCACTGTAGCAGAGGACCCAGCTGAACTGTACTGTATCAACCTTCTGTCCCACAAAACTATGAGACAATAAGTAACTGTTTAAACCATTAAATGTATATTAAATTTATTATTAAAATAGTACCATGGAGTATAAGAGTCAAGGATAGGATGAGCATTTTTCACCTGTACACTTACGTGGTAAACCAAATAATGGCACCCCAAAGATGCTCATGCCCTCATCCCTGGAGCCTGTGAATATCTTATGTGGCAAAATACACTTTACAAATATATTGATCTTTTTTTTCCATAGCTGTTTTTTATTCTTCTAGTTTCATTGAGATACAATTGACATGCAGTAGTATGTGCACAAGAGTTCCTTTATATCCTTGACAACACTAGTTATCTCTTGTCTTTTTATAATAATCATTGCAACAGTTGTGAGGTAGCATCTCATTGTGGTTTTGATTTGCATTTTCCTGATTATCAGTAGTCTTGAGCACCTTTTCATGTACCTGTTGGCCATTTGATGTCTTTGAAAAAGTGTTTATTTAGAGCCTCTGCCCATTTTAAATCAAATATCATATAATATTGCTTATATGTGGAATCTAAAAATATGATACAAATGAATCTATTTACAAAAGAGAAACAGTATCACAGACATAGAAAACATACTTGTGGTTACCAAAGTGGATAGCAGGGGTGATTGTTGGGGACAGATAAATTAGGAATTACAGATTAACATATACACAATATTATATATAAAATAGATGACCAACAAAGACCTACTATATAGCACAGGGAACTATATCAATATTTTGTAATTACCTGTAAAGGGAAAAGAATCTGAAAAAGAATATTTTTATGCATATGAATCACTTTGCTGTACACCTGAAACTAACATATTATAAATCAACTGTATTTCAATTAAAAATTTAAAAAAAGAATTAAAATTTTTTTATTGGAGTATAGCTGATTTCTGAAGGAGATTAGCCCTGGGATTTCTTTGGAAGGAAGGACGCTAAAGCTGAAACTCCAGTACTTTGGCCACCTCATGCGAAGAGTTGACTCATTGGAAAAGACTCTGATGCTGGGAGGAATTGGGGGCAGGAGGAGAAGGGGACGACAGAGGATGAGATGGCTGGATGGCATCACCGACTTGATGGACGTGAGTCTGAGTGAACTCTGGGAGTTGGTGATGGACAGGGAGGCCTGGCGTGCTGCGATTCATGGGGTCGCAAAGAGTTGGACACGACTGAGCGACTGATCTGATCAGATCTGATCTGATAGCTGATTTACAGTGTTGTGTTAGTTTCAGGTGTACAATAAAGTGAATCAGTTATACATGTATAAATATCTTTTTTTTCAGATCCTTTATCTATATAGGTTATTACAGAATATTAAGTAGAGTCCCTGTGCTTTATAGTAGATGCTCATTAGCCATCTATTTTATATATAGAAGTCTGTATATATTAATCTCAATCTCCTAATTTGCCACTTCCCCCTATGTTTCCCCTTTGGTAATAAGTTTTATTTCAAGAGCTGTGGAGTCAGTTTCTGTTTTGTAAATAAGTTCATTTGTATCATTTTTATTAGATTCCACATATTAATATAAGTGATATCACGTATTCCTCTGAGAAGTGGAATACTTCTAAATTGCATATACACACCACACCTTCTTTATCCACTCATCTGTTAATGGACATTGAGGTTGTTTCCACATCTTGGCTATTGTATTATACAGTGCTGCAATGAATATTGTAGTGTGTGTATCTTCAAATTACAGTTTCTCCAGATATATGCTCAGGAGTGGGATTACTAGATCATACATTAGCTTCACTTTTAGTTTTTTAAGGAAACTCCATCTGTTCTTCATAATGGTTCTTCCAATTTACATTCCCACCAACAGTGTAGAAGTATTCCATTTTCTCCATACCCTCTCTAGTATTTATTGTTTATAGATTTTTTGATGATGGCCTTTCTCACTGCTTCCTTGGTGGCTCAGAGGGTAAAGCATCTGCCCGCAATGCAGGAGACCTGAGTTCGATCCCTGGGTCAGGAAGATCCCCTGGAGAAGAAAATTGCAACCCACTCTAGTATTCTTGCCTGGAGAATCCCATGGATGGAGGAGCCTGGTATGCTACAGTCCATGGGGTTGCAAAGAGTCGGACACGACTGAGCGACTTCATTTCACTCACTTCACTTTCTCACTGCTGTGAAATGATACCTGATTGTTTTGATTTGCATTTCTCTATAGTTAGTGATGTTGGGCCATCTGTATGGGCTTCCCTGGTGGTCAGTGGTAAAGAACCTGCCTGCCAAAGCAGGAGACACATGTTCAATCCCACAGAAAGATCCCTTGGAGAAGGAAATGGCAACATAGCCCAGTATTTTTGCCTGGGAAATCCCATGGTCAGAGGAGCCTGGTGGGCTACAGCACATGGAGTTGCAAAAGAGTTGGTCACAACTTAGCAACTTAACAACAACAAATGCCTTCTTTGGAGAAATGACTATTTAGATCTTCTGCCCATTTTTTGCTTGGGTTGTTTTTTAATATTGAGCTGCATGTGCTCTTTGTATATTTTGGAGATTAATCCCTTGTCAGTCACATCATTTGCAAATATTTTCTCCCATTATGTGGGTTGTCTTTTTGTTTTGTTTATGTTTTTCTTTGCTGTGCAAGAACTTTTCAATTTAATTAAGTCCCATTTGTTTACTTGTGTTTTTATTTTCATCATTCTAGGAGGTGGATCAGAAAAGATATTGCTGTGATTTATGTCAGCAAGTGTTCTGCTTGTGCTTTCCTCTAACAGTTTTATAGTATCTGATCTTACATTTAGGTCTTTAATTCATTTTGAATTTATTTTTGTGTATGGTGTTAGATAGTGTTCTTTTTTGTTTTGGCTGCCCAGTGCAATGTTCAGGTTCTTAATTCCCCAACCAGGGATGGAACCCATGCATCCTGTATTAGGAGCAGAGGGTCTTAACACTGAAACACTAGGGAAGTACCAGGGAGTGTTCTAATTTCATTCTTTTACATACAGTTGTCCAGTTTTCTCAGCACCACTTATTGAAAAGACTGTCTTTCCTCCATTGTATAGTCTTGCCTCTTTTGTCATAGATTAATTGACCATAGGTACATAAGCTTATCTCTGGATTTTCTATCTTTTCCCATCGATCTATATTTCTGCTTTTGTAACAATACCATACTGTTTTGATGACTGAAGCTTTGCAGTATAGTCTAAAGCCAGGGAGCCTGATTCCCCCAGCTCCATTTTCCTTTCTCAAAATTGCTTTAGCTATTTGGGGTCTTTTGTGTTTCCATATAAATTTTAAAGTATTCTAGTCCTCTGAAAAATGTAATTGATAAAGATTGCATTGAATCTGTAGATTGCCTTGGATAGTATCATCCTTTTAATATTAATTCTTCAAATCAACAACATGATGTATCTTTCTATCTGTGTTATCAGATTCTTTCATCAGTGTCTTATAGTTTTTTGAGTGTAGGTATTTTACCTCCTTAGGTATGTTTATTCCTATATACCTTATTCTTTTAAATGTAATTGTAAATGGGATTGTTTCCTTAATTTCTCTTTCTGATTATTTATTGTTAGTATATAGAAATGCAACAGATTTTTGTATATTAATTTTGTACCTTGAAAATTTACCAAATTTATTGATAAGCTATAATGGTTTTTCATGGCGTCTTTAAGATCATCTATGTATAGTATCATGTAATCTTCAAAAAGTGACAGTTTTTCTTCTTCTTTTCCAAGTTGTATTACTTTTCTCTTTTTCTTACCTGATTGGTGTGACTATGTTTTCCAATACTATAGTGAATAAAAGAGGTGAGAGTAGGCATCATTTTCCTATTTCTGATGTTAGGGGAAATGCTTTCAGGTTTTCACCACTGAGTATGATATTAGCTATGGGCCTTTAATATAAGGTCTTTATTATGTTGAGATGTGTTCCCTCTATATGCATTTTGTTAAGAGGCTTTTTTAAATCATAAATCTATATTGAATTTTATAAAAAATTTTTTTTGTAGTGATTGAGATGATCAGATGATTTTTTTCTTCTCAGTTTTTAAAAAAATTATTTATTTTAATTGAAGGCTAATTACTTTACAATATCATACTGGTTTTTTGCCATACATTGACATGAATCAGCCATGTGTATACATGTGTTCCCCATCCTGAACTCCCCTACCTCCTCCCTCCCCATCCCATCCCTCAGGGTCATCCCAGTGCACCAGCCCTGAGCACCCTGTCTCATGCTTTGAACCTAGACGAGCAATCTATTTCACATATGATAATATACATGATTCAATGCTATTCTCTCAAATCATCCCACCCTCACCTCCCACAGAGGAGGTTTGGACTCCCACAGAGTCCAAATGTCTGTTCTTTACATTTATGTCTCTTTTGCTGTCTCGTATAAAGAGTCATTGTTACCATCTTTCTAAATTCCATATATATGTGTTAATATACTGTATTGGTGTTTTTCTTTCTGACTTACTTCACTTTGTATAATAGGCTCAGTTTTATCCACATCATTAGAACTGACTCAAATGCATTCTTTTTTAAAAAATTTAATTAATTAATTTTACTTTACAACATTGTATTGGTTTTGCCATACATTGACTTGAATCTGCCATGAATGTACATGTGTTCCCCATCCTGAACCCCCCTCCCACCTCCCTCCCCATC
>NW_011493897.1:508402-509248 GCF_000754665.1 Bison bison bison | reverse complement strand
TATTAGAACTGATTCAAATGCATTCTCTTTAATAGCTGAGTAATATTCCATTGTGTATATGTACCACAGCTTTCTTATCCATTCCTCTGCTGATGGACATCTAGGTTGCTTCCATGTCCTGGCTATTGTAAACAGTGCTGCAATGAACACTGGGGTACATGTGTCTCTTTTAATTCTGGTTTCCTCAGTGTGTATGCCCAGCAGTGGGATTGCTGGGTTGTATGGTAGTTCTATTTCCAGTTATTTTAAGGAATCTCCACACTGTTCTCCATAGTGGCTGTACTAGTTTGCATTCCCACCAACAGTGTAAGAGGGTTCTCTTTTCTCTGCACCCCCTCCAGCATTTATTATTTGTAGACTTTTTGATAGCAGCCATCCTGACCAGTGTGAGATGGTACCTCATTTTGGTTTTTATTTTCATTCCTCTGATAATGAGTGATGTTGAATATCTTTTCATGTGTTTTGTTAGCCATCTGTATGTCTTCTTTGGAGAAATGTCTGTTTAGTTCTTTGGCCCATTTTTTGATTGGGTCATTAATATTTCTGGAACTGAGCTGCAGGAGATGCTTGTATATTTTTGAGATTAATTATTTGTCAGTTGGTTCATTTGCTATTATTTTCTCCCATTCTGAAGGCTATCTTTTCACCTTTCTTATAGTTTCCTTCGTTGTGCAAAAGCTTTTAAGTTTTTAAAAATAATTGATTAATTAATTAATTTTTTAAATAAAACTTTTAAGTTTAATTAGATCCCATTTGTTTATTTTTGTTTTTATATCCATTACTCTGGGAGGTGGGTCATAGAGGATCCTGCTGTGATTTATGTCAGAGAGTGTTTTGCCTATGTTT
>NW_011493897.1:507676-508302 GCF_000754665.1 Bison bison bison | reverse complement strand
ATTGGTTTTGCCATACATTGACTTGAATCTGCCATGAATGTACATGTGTTCCCCATCCTGAACCCCCCCTCCCACCTCCTCCCCACTCCCACTCCCCCCCGGGTCATCCCAGTGCACCAGCCCTGAGTACCCTGTATCATGCTTCAAACCTGGACTGACGATTCATTTCACATATGATATTTTACATGTTTCAATGCCATTCTCCCATATCATCAAGCCCTCACCCTCTCCCACAGAATCCAAAAGACTGTTCAATATATCTGTGTCTCTTTTGCTATCTCTTGTACAGGGTTGTTGTTACCATCTTTCTAAATTCCATATATATGCATTAGTATACCGTATTGGTGTTTTCCTTTCTGGCTTACTTCACTCTGTATAATAGGCTCCAGTTTCATCCATCTTATTAGAACTGATTCAAATGCATTCTCTTTAATAGCTGAGTAATATTCCATTGTGTATATGTACCACAGCTTTCTTATCCATTCCTCTGCTGATGGACATCTAGGTTGCTTCCATGTCCTGGCTATTGTAAACAGTGCTGCAATGAACACTGGGGTACATGTGTCTCTTTTAATTCTGGTTTCCTCAGTGTGTATGCCCAGCAGTGGGATTGCTGGGTTGTATGA
>NW_011493897.1:488817-507576 GCF_000754665.1 Bison bison bison | reverse complement strand
ACTTGTTTATTTTTGTTTTTATATCCATTACTCTGGGAGGTGGGTCATAGAGGATCCTGCTGTGATTTATGTCAGAGAGTGTTTTGCCTATGTTTTCTTCTAGGAGTTTTATAGTTTCTGGTCTTACATTTAAGTCTTTGATCCATTTTGAGTTTACTTTTGTGTATGGTGTTAGAGAGTGTTCTAGTTTCATTCTTTTACAAGTGGTTGACCAGTTTTCCCAGCACCACTTGTTGAAGCAATTGTCTTTTCTCCTTTGTATATTCTTGCCACCTTTGTCAAAGATAAGGTGTCCATAGGTGCGTGGATTTATCTCTGGGCTTTCTATTTTGTTCCATTGATCTATGTTTCTGTCTTTGTGCCAGTACCGTACTGTCTTGATGACCGTAGCTTTGTAGTATAGTCTGAAGTCAGGCAGGTTGATTCCTCCTGTTCCATTCTTCTTTCTCAAGATTGCTTTGGCTATTTGAGGTTTTTTGTATTTCCATACAAATTGTGAAATTATTTGTTCTAGTTCTCTGAAAAATACCATTGGTAGCTTGATAGGGATTGCATTGAATCTATAGATTGCTTTGGATAGTATTCTCATTTTCACTATACTGATTCTTCCAATCCATGAACATGGTATATTTCTCCATCTATTTGTGTCATCTTTTATTTCTTTCATCGGTGTTTTATAGTTTTCTACATATAGGTCTTTTGTTTCTTTAGGTAGATTTATTCCTAAGTATTTTATTCTTTTTGTTGCAATGGTGAATGGAATTGTTTCTGTTTCTGTTTCTCTTTCTGTTCTCTCATTGTTAGTGTATAGGAATGCAAGGGATTTCTGTGTGTTAATTTTATATCCTTCAACTTTACTATATTCATTGATTAGCTCTAGTACTTTTCTGGTGGAGTCTTTAGGGTTTTCTATGTAGAGGATCATGTCATCTGCAAACAGTGAGAGTTTTACTTCTTCTTTTCCAAGCTGTATTCCTTTTATTTCTTTTTCTGCTCTGATTGCTGTGGCCAAAACTTCCAAAACCATGTTGAATAGTAGTGGTGACAGTAGGCACCATTGTCTTGTTCCTGACTTTAGGGGAAATGCTTTCAATTTTTCCCCATTGAGGATAATGTTTGCTGTGGGTTTATCATAAATGGCTTTTATTATGTTGAGGTATGTTCCTTCTATTCCTGCTTTCTGGAGGGTTTTTATGATAAATGGATGTTGAATTTTGTCAAAGTCTTTCTCTGCATCTATTGAGATAATCATATTGTTTTTTATCTTTCATTTGTTAATGTGATGTGTCACATTGATTTACGAATATTGAAGAACCCTTGCATCCCTGGGATAAAGCCCACTTTTATCAAGATGTATGATCTTGATGTATGGTCAAGATGTATGATCTTTTTAATATGTTGTTGGATTCTGTTTGCTAGAATTTTGTTAAGATTTTGGCATCTATGGTCAGTGATGTTGGCCTGTAGTTTTCTTTTTTTGTGGCATCTTTGTCTGGTTTTGGTATTAGGATAATGATGGCCTCATAGAATGAGTTTGGATGTTTACCTTCCTCTGCAATTTTCTGGAAGAGTTTGAATAGGACAGGTGGTAGCTCTTCTCTGAATTTTTGGTAGAATTCAGCTGTGAAGCCGTCTGGTCCTGGGCTTTTGTTTGTTGGAAGGTTTCTGATTACAGTTTCGGTTTCTGTGCTTGTGATGGGTCTCTTAAGATTTGCTATTTCTTCCTGGTTCAGTTTTGGGAAGTTATACTTTTCTAAGAATTTGTCCATTTCTTCCAAGTTGTCCATTTTATTGCCATATAGTTGGTGATAGTAGTCTCTTATGATCCTTTGTATTTCTGTGTTGTCTGTTGTGATTTCTCCATTTCTAATTTTGTTGATTTGATTCTTCTCCATTTTTTCTTGATAAGTCTGGCTAATGGTTTGTCTATTTTATTTATCTTCTCAAAGAACCAGTTTTTAGCTTTGTTGATTTTGGCTATGGTCTCCTTTGTTTCTTTTGTATTTATTTCTGCCTTAATTTTTTTGATTTCTTTCCTCCTACTAACCCTGGGGTTCTTCATTTCTTCCTTTTCTAGTTGCTTTAGGTGTAGAGTTACCTTATTTATTTGATTTTTCTCTTGTTTCTTGAGGTAAGCTTGTATTGCTATGAACCTTCCCCTTAGCACTGCTTTTACTGAATCCCATAGGTTTTGAGTGTTGTGTTTTCATTTTCATTCATTTCTATGCATATTTTGATTTCTCTTTTGATTTCTTCTGTGATTTGTTGGTTATTCAGAAGTGTGTTGTTTAGCCTCCATATGTTTGTATTTTTAATAAATTTTTTCCCTGTAGTTGATATCTAATCTTACCAGATTGTGATCTGAAAAGATGCTTGGAATGACTTCAGTTTTTCTGAATTTACCAAGGCTAAATTTATGGCCCAGGTTGTGATCTATCCTGGAGAAGATTCCGTGTGCGCTTGAGAAAAAGGTGAAATTCATTGTTTTCGGGTGAAATGTCCTATAGATATCATTTAGGTCTAACTGGCCCATTGTATCATTTGAAGTTTGTGTTTCCTTGCTAATTTTATGTTTAGTTGATCTTTCCACAGGTGTGGTGGGGTATTAAAGTCTCCCACTATTATTGTGTTACTGTTAATTTCCACTTTCATACTTGTTAGCATTTGCCTTACATATTGTGATGCTCCTATGTTGGGTGCATATATATTTATAATTGTTATATCTTCTTCTTGGATTGATCCTTTGATCATTACTTAGTGTCCTTCTTTGTCTCATTTCACAGCCTTTAATTCAAAGTCTATCTTATCTTCTATAAGTATTACTACTCCTGCTTTCTTTTGGTCTCCATTTGCACGACTGAGTGACTGAACTACAGCTACTACTATCAATGAGCAAGTGGAAACCAAAATTAAAGCTATAATAATTATCATTTGCAATTTATTTTTAAAAAAAGCTTAGCTGTAAAATTTAACCAAACATGTACAAAGACTTTTATAAAGAAAACTAAAAAATGAGTATGAAAGAAATAAAGATCTAAAAAAGTAGAGGGATATATTGTTTTCATGATTGGAAGACTCAACATAGTAAAGATGTCAATTCTCCCCAAACTGATATACAGGTTTAATGTGTTTCCCATCAAAATCACTAGTAGCTCAGCTGGTAAAGAATCCGCCTGCAATGCAGGAGACCCCAGTTCGATCCCTAGGTTGGGAAGATCCCCTGGAGAAGGGAACGGCTACCCACTCCAGTATTCTGGCCTGAGAATGCCATGGCCTGTATAGTCCATGGGGTCACAAAGAGTTGGACATGACTGAGCAACTTTCACTTCACTTCACTTTGTCAAAATCCCAGCAGAAATTTTGTAGTTATAGACAAGATTATTCCAAATTTTAAATGGAAAAGTAAATGAACTGGAATAGCTAAAACATTTTGAAAAGAAGAATAAAATGGGAACAACTCTACCCTATAACCCAACTATGTTGTGTTGGTATAGGGAGAGATTAATGGAACATAATAGAGAAGCCAGTCTCACACTACTAAACACAACTGATTATTGACAAAAGTACAAGGGAAATTTCATGGAGGAAGTAGTCTTTCAAATAAATTGTGTTGAATGGCCCAGACCACCAGAGAAACAAGACCAGGCTCCACTCACCAGTGGGCAGGAACCAGTCCTTCCCACCAGGAAGTCTGCACAAACTTCTTATACAGCCTCATCCACCAGAAGGCAGACAGCAGAAGCAAGAACTACAATCGTGCAGCCTGTGAAACAGAAACCACAACCACAGAAACTAGACAAAATGACGTAGCAGAGGAAAATATCTCAGATGGAGAACAGGATAAAACCCCAGAAGAATAACTAAGTAAAGTAGAGATAGGCAATCTTACTGAAAAAGAATTCAGAGTAATGATTGTAAAGATGATCCAAGATCTTGAAAAAAGAATAGAGGTATAGATTGAGAAGTTTCAAGAAATCTTTAACATAAAAAGCTAGAGAATCTAAAGAAAAAACAGATGAGTTATACAGTAATTGAAATGAAAAATATAGTAGAAGGAATCAATAGCACAATAAGTTAAACAGAATAGATAAGTGAGCTGGAAGACAGAATGGTGGAAATCACTTCTGCAGAACAGAATAAAGAAAAAAAAAGTAAAGAAATGAAGACAGTCTGAGAGACCTCTGGGTCAACATTTGATGCACCAACATTTGCATTATATAGGTCATAGAAGGAGAAGAGAAAGAGAAAAGACCTAAGAAAGTATTTGAAGAGATAATAGCTGAAAACTTTCCTAATGTGTATGCTCAGTCTCTCAGTCATATCCAACTCTCTGCAGCCCCATGGACTAGAGCCTGCCAGGCTCCTCTGTCCGTGGAATTTTCCAGGCAAGAATACTGGAGTGGGTTGCCATTTCTTACTCCATGGGATCTTCTTGACCCAGGGATCAAACCCACATCTCTTGCATCTTCTGCACTGGCATGCTGATTCTTTACCACTAGTGCCACCTGGGAAGTCCCAAAATCTTTCCTAATATGGGAAAGGAGACAGTTACTCAACTCCCCAAAGTGCTGAGAATCCCAGGAAAGATAAACCCAAAGAGGACACACCAAGACACATGGTAATCAAACTGATAAAAAATTAAAGACAAAGCAAAAATACTAAAAAAAACAAGAGAAAAGCAACAAGTAACACATAAAGGAACTCCCATAGTTTATCAGCTGATTTCTCAGCAGAGATTTTGTAGGCTAGAACGGAATGGCACAATATACTTAAAGTAATAAAAGGGAAGAACCCACAACTAAGAAAACTCTAGGCTCTCATTCATATTCACTGGAAAAATCAAAACATTTACTGGCAAGCAAAAGCTAAGAGAACTGAGCGACATCAGATCAGTTTTATAACATGCTAAAGGAACTTCTCTAGGTGAAAAAGAAAATGCCATTACTAGAAACAAGAAAATTATGAATGGAAAAGCTTATTGGTAAAGGCAAACATATAGTAAAGGTAGGAAATCATCTACACACAAATATGATATCTAAACCAGGAATTGTGAGAAAAGGAGAGGACAAATTAAGGATACTGGAAATGTATTTTAAATTGAATGATCAGCAACTTAAAACAATCTTGTTTATAAATGTGTTAGTTGCTCAGTCATGTCTAACTCTGTGACCCCATGGACTGTAGCCCACCAGGCTGCTCTGTCCATGGGATTTCCCAGGCAAGAATACTGCAGTGGGTAGCCATGTCCTCTTCCAGGAGATCTTTTTGACCCAGGGATCAAACCCACATCACCTGCTTGGCAGGAGGATTCTTTTACCATTCAGCCACCAGGGAAGTCCCTTGAAAAAAGAATAGATATATGTTTAATTGAATCATTTTGCTGTACATCTGAAGTGAACACAACTTTGTTAATCAACTATATTCCAATATAAAATAAAAATTTTAAATACTGTGTTGGAGCAATTAGATATCCACAGGCAAACAAGAAAAAAATCCTCTAAACTGAACCTCAGCCTAAATCACACCTTATTTAAAAATTATTTAACTCAAAATGGATCATATATTTAAATTTAAACCACCAAACTTTGAACATGTAGAGAAAAATTGGGGGACCTATGATTGTTGAAGACTTTTCAGACATGGTATAAAAAGTCTGATCCATAAAAGAAAAAAATGATAAATTGATCATCAAAACTAAAAACTTTTATTCTGAGAATGATTAAAGGATTAAAGTACAAGTTATGAATATGGAAAAAATATTTTCAAACATATTAGCTGATAGAAGACTCAGAATATGTTTTTAAGAGTCTTAAACTTAACAGTAAAGAAAACACATTCTAATTAGAAAATGGGAAAAATACATGAAGAGACATTTCACAAGAGGTTATACTGATCAGAGATCCTATTTAATACCATCAACCACCAGGGAAGAACAAATAAAGACTAGGATGAGATATCATATCATACCTGTTAGAATAGCTCACATAAAAAATAGTGATGGTACCAAAAACTAGCAAAAGTGTGGAGAAAATAGATCTCTCTCATATTTCTGTTAGAAATATAAAATGACACAACCATTCTGAAAAATAGTTTAAATTTTTCTTCAGAAACTAAACATGCATTTTCTACACAAGCTAGAAATTGCTCTCCTGGGACAGTTAGCCCAGGGAAATGAATACTAATATCCACATTAAAGTTTGTACATGATCATTTAAGGCAGTTTTATTTGCAGTAGCCAAAAACTGGAAATAACCAAAATATCCTACAATTGGCTTCCCTGGTGGCTCAGACAGTAAAGAATCTGCCTGTAATGCAGGAGATTTGGGTTCAGTCCCTGAGTAGGGAAGATACCCTGGAGAAAGGAATGGCTACCCACTCCACTCCTCTTGCCTGGAGAATTCCATGGACAGAGTCTGTCAGGCTCCAGTCCATGGGGTCACAAAGAGCCGACTAACTCTTTCATGTTAACTTAAACAAATTGTGGAATACTGCTCAGCAACAAAAAATGAATTATTGATACACATGGCAACTTGGATTGATTCTTTTTTTTTTCCTAATTTTATTTTATTTTTAAACTTTACATAATTGTATTAGTTTTGCCAAATATCAAAATGAATCCGCCACAGGTATACATGTGTTCCCCATCCCGAACCCTCCTCCCTCCTCCCTCCCCATACCATCCCCCTGGGCCATCCCAGTGCACCAGCCCCAAGCATCCAGCATCGTGCATCGAACCTGGACTGGCTACTCATTTCCCACACGATATTTTACATGTTTCATTGCCATTCTCCCAAATCTTCCCACCCTCTCCCTCTCCCACAGAGTCCATAAGACTGTTCCATACATCAGTGTCTCTTTTGCTGTCTCGTACACCGGGTTATTGTTACCATCTTTCTAAATTCCATATATATGCGTTACCAGAAGGGAAAGAGACACGTGTACCCCAATGTTCATCGCAGCACTGTTTATAATGGCCAGGACATGGAAACAACCTAGATGTCCATCAGCAGATGAATGGATAAGAAAGCTGTGGTACATATACACAATGGAGTATTACTCAGCCATTAAAAAGAATACATTTGAATCAGTTCTAATGAGGTGGATGAAATTGGAGCCTATTATACAGAGTGAAGTAAGCCAGAAGGAAAAACATAAATACAGTATACTAACGCATATATATGAATTGATTCTTAATAGCATTGTACTGCATACATGCTCATCCTGTCTGACTCTTTGTGATCCCATAGACTGTTGCCTGCCAGGCTCCTTTCTCCATGGGATTCTCCAGGCAAGAATACTAGAGTGAGTTGCCATTTTCTACTCCAGTGGATCGTTCCAACCCAGGGATCAAACCTGCATCTCTTGTGTCTCCTGTGTTGGCAGGCAGATTCTGTACCACTGAGACACCTGGGAAGCTCCTTAATGACATTATTCTGAGCCCCAAAGGGCAATCTCAAAAGGCTGTATATGGTATGATTTCATTTATATAACATTCTCAGAAAGGAAAAATTATAGAGATGGAGAACAGATTAGTGGTTGCCCAAGTTAGGAATGTCTAGGAAAAAGGACACATCTATTGAAGAGTAGCATAAGGGTGATACTTGTGGTGATAGGATAGTTCTATAACTTAACTGTAGTGGTAGTTACACAAATCTCTACATGTGATAACACAGAACTCGACACATATATCATAGTGTATAATGTCAGTTTCTTGGTTTTGATATTGTTGCTGCTAAGTCGCTTAAGTCGTGTCCAACTCTGTGCGACCCCATAGATGGCAGCCCACCAGGCTCCCCCGGCCCTGGGATTCTCCAGGCAAGAACACTGGAGTGGGTTGCCATTTCCTTCTCCAATGCATGAAAGTGAAAAGTTAAAGTGAAGTCGCTCAATCATGTCTGACTCTTAGTGACCCCATGGACTGCAGCCTACCAGGCTCCTCTGTCCATGGGATTTTCCAGGCAAAAGTACTGGAGTGGGGTGCCATTGCCTTCTCCTTTGATATTGTACTATAACCATATAAGATGTAACCAATTAGGAAAACTTGTCAAAGGGTACATAGGACCTCTATGTACTATCATTACAACTTTTTTTTAAAAAATGCAATTATTTTAAAATTTAAAAGTTTAAAAAATTTTAATGAAGAAGAAATTGAGACATCCTCAGGTTAACAAAGTAGAGTTCAGATCAGATCAGATCAGTCGCTCAGTCGTGTCCAACTCTTTGCGACCCCATGAATTGCAGTACGCCAGGCCTCCCTGTCCATCACCAACTCCCAGAGTTCACTCAGACTCACGTCCATCAAGTCAGTGATGCCATCCAGCCATCTCATCCTCTGTCATCCCCTTCTCCTCCTGCCCCCAATCCCTCCCAGCATCAGAGTCTTTTCCAGTGAGTCAACTCTTTGGATGAGGTGGCCAAAGTACTGCAGTTTCAGCTCTAGCACCATTCCTTCCAAAGAAATCCCAGGGCTGATCTCCCCGTAAAATAATGATAATTTTCAAGGATTGAAATCATACAAAGTATGTTCCCTAACCAAAATGGAATTAAATTAAAGATTAACCACAGAATAAAATATTTGGAAATTTTCCACTAATATATGGAAATTAAGAAACACATTTCTAAATGATGTGTGAATCAAAGAAGAAATTGTGAAATAAACTAGAAAGTATTTTAAAATAAGTATGAAAACACAACACCTCAATATTTGTGAGATGCAGCTAAAATAATACTTAGAGGAGATTTTATGATTTTAAATACCTATATTAGAAAAGAAAATATGTCAACTTGAAATCATGATAAGTGATAAAGTGAAGTCTCTCAGTCATGTCTGACTCTTTGCGACCCCATGGACTGTAGCCTACCAGGCTCCTCCATCCATGGGATTTTCCAGGCAAGAGTACTAGAGTGGGTTGCCATTTCCTTCTCCAGGAGATCTTCCCGACCCAGGGATTGAACCCAGGTCTCCCATATTGTAGGCAGACGCTTTACCATCTGAGCCACCAGGGAAGCCAAAATCATGATAAAGGAATATTATGAAAAAACTTTATGCCAACAAATTAGAAAACTTAGATGAAGTAGCCAAATTCGTAGAAAAACACAAACTATCAAAACTAAATCAAGAAGAAATAAAATATCTTAGTATACCTATTTAACAGTCTTTTCACAAAGATAAGTTCAGGCCTACATACACTCACTAGCAAACTGTATCAAATACTCAAAAAGAAATAATACCACTACTCCACAAGCTCCTCCAGAAAATAGAGGCAGAAGGAACACTTTTCAACTTACTCTACAAGGCCAGTATCATTCTCATGTCAAAGTTAGGCCGAAACATCACAAGAAAAGAATACTTCAAACCAGTGTCTGTCATGAATATAGATGCAAATATTAGAAGACAAAATCTAAGAACATATAAAAATGATTATACACCATGATCAAGTGGTATTTATCCCAGGAATGCAAGGTTGGTTTAACATCCAAGTATTGATTAATGTAATACACCATGTTGAAACAGTATAGGACAAAACCCACATGATTATTGCAATATATATAGAAAAAACATTTGACAAAATCTAATACCTATTCATGATAAAAATTCAGCAAGTGTGGAGCAAGATAGGTTTCCTCAACCTGATGAAAGCCATCTACAAAATAACCTACAGGAAACATTGGTTTTAATGGAGAAAGGCTGAAGGTTTTACTTCCAAGACCAGAAAAAAGACAAAGATGTCCACTCTCACCACTTCTATTCAAATTATACTGGAGGTTCTAGCTGGCACAAAATGAAAGGGAAAAGAAAAGGCATGCAGATCAGAAACAAAAAAGCAAAACTGTGCCTATGTGTGGATGACATGATGGTCCACATAGACCATCCTAGAGAATCTAAAAAACTATAACAACAACAAAATAACTCCTAGAACTAACAAATGAGTTCAGCAAGATCACAGGATACATGATCAATACACAAAAATATTTTTATGTGCCTGTAATTAATAATATGAAAATAAAATTAGGTATATTTTATTCATAAAAACATTAAAAAGAATACCATGTTTAGAAATAAATTTAATAGAAATGAAAATCTTATACACAGAAAGTTATAAACATTGCAGAAAGATTTTTTTTCAACATCTAAATTAATGGAGATACATTCAACATTCTTGCATTGGAAGGCTCACTATTGTTAAGAAAGCATTTCTTTCCAAATTGATCTATAGAATTTATGCAGCTCCAGCAAGTTTTTGCAGAAACTGTAAGTAAATACTAAATGTTATATGAAAATGCAGAAGATTCCGAACAGCCAAAACTCTTTTGAAAAGAACAAAGTTGAGGATTAATTTATGTATGAGTCAATATTGTTTAGATGTTAATTAGCCACCCAAATTTCTCTATAGATTCTACTTAATCTCGATCAAAATAATAGAAAGTAAAAAAAAAAGACATTGACAATTTTAAAATTTATATGGAAATTCTAAAAACCTAGAATTAGTGAAAACAATTTATGTGTACTATGTAAAACATGGTCTTATAATGGGTCATAGTCCTAATTATAAGATTCAAAATTATTAAAATTATAGCTCAGTGGGTAAAGAATCTGCCAGCAATGCAGGAGATGCAAGTTCCATCTCTGGGTTGGGAAAATCTCCTGGAGAAGGAAGTAGCAACCCACTCTAGTGTTCTTGCCTGCAAAGTCCCTTGGATGAGGAGCCTGTTGGGCTACAGTCCAAAAAAGCAAAGAATCAGACATGACTGAGCAACTGAACACATACACAGAAAATAAAGCATAAGAGAAATCTTAATGACATTGGCTAGGCAAATATTTCACAAATAGGATACAAAAAGCAAAAGCTATAAAGAAAATGTTCATGTATTTGCCTTCATCCAAATCTTACAATTTTTCTTTTCAAAAAGGCACTAAAGGAAACTCAAAGCAAAGCCACACACTGGGAGAAAACATTTGCAAACATATATCCAAGAAAGGAACTGCATCTAGAATACAAAAACCTTTTTCAATTCAACAACAAGAAAACAAACAACCCAATCAAAAAGTGGGCAAACATTTGAACATTTCATCAAAGAGGATGTATGATAGCAGATAAGTACATGAAATATATTCAACATCATTAGTCATTAAAGAAATGCAAATTAAAACCCAAATGAGACAATAATATACCTCCTCTAGAATGACTAATATTAAAGAATGAACAAGCCAAGTTTGGGCGAGCATGTGTAGCAATTGGAACTCTAATACACTGCTAATAGAAATGTAAAATAACAGCCACTTTAGCAAACAGTTTGGTAGCTTCTTAAAAAGTTATTTTTAAGTTGATCTGATTTTTAAAACTATAATGAGTTTTTCTCTTTTTAACAAATTTTTATAAATGGAATAATACAGTAGTCTTTTAAAAAAAAATCTGGCTTCTTATACTCAACATAATTATTTGAAGATTCATCCATAATACCCAGTAAATCACTTGTAGGTATTTACCCAAGAGAAAGAAAATGTATGTCTCCTCAAAGACTAGTACATGAATTATTTATAGCATCTTTATTTGTAAAGACCCCAAACTGAAAAAAACTTAAATACAACTTAAATATTTATTAACAAGTAGATGGTTAAATATATTGTGGTATATCCCCACAATAGAATATCCATTCTAAAAGAAAAAGAACAAAAATTACAAACCATGGATACATGCAACAACGGGGATGAAACTCCAAATAATTATGTTGAGTGTAAGAAGGCAGTTTTTTATTTGTTTGTTTGTTTGTTTTTTACAAAAAAGACTACTGTATTATTCCATTGATAAAAATTTGTTAAAAAGATGAAAACTTATTATAGTTTTAAAAATCAGATCAACAGTTGCTCGGGTTTGGAAAAGTGACACTGGCACAGGAAATCTTTTGGACATGATGAAAATATTCATTATCTTGGTGTAGTGATGGCTTCATTTGTTTATGTAGCTCAGTCGGTAAAGAATCCATCTACAGTCCAGGAGACCCAGGTTCAATTCCTGGATTGGGAAGATCCCCTGGAGATGGAAATGGCAATCCACTCCAGTATTCTTGCTTGGGAAATTCCATGGACAGGGCAGTCTGGCGAGCTACAGTCCATGGGGTTGCAAGAGTCGGACACAACAGAGCGACTAAAGCACCACCACCACCAAGGAAAGCCGGGGGACATATGTATACCTGTGGTTGATTCATGTTGATGTATGGCAGAAACCAACACAATATATGAAGCAATTATCCTCTAATTAAAAATAAGTACATTTTCTTTTTTTTTACAGTGCACTTGGTGTTGCCTGTGGACTTGGATATCTTTAGCCTTTCCCTGTGATCTTTATTTCACCGAAGTGAGCCTGACGTTACCTCAGTGAGTTCAAAAAGCAATCAGAAAAAAAAAGCAATCATTAATTAAGTGTTCTATGTGAAAAACTGGCAGCAAATTTCTTGCCTAGATGTTTGATAGAATGTTAAGAGTGAAAATCAGGGGATCTCTAGTCCACTTTTGTACTTTGTTGCATTAAACAGTATGCTAGGAGTCTGGAGAATTGCATCTATAATTTTCATTTATGAAAACTCCTATGGGAATTCAATGTATTGAAAATTGCCATATTTCCTTTCATTCTAAAGCAAGATGGTTAGTGTACTCAGTTGTCCAGTACTTTAACAGAAGTAGCCTATTGGAACAAGAGCAATGTGCTTTCTGCAAAACAAAACCATACCTTGCTAATTTATTATTTTCCAAGTAAGGAATGAGGCAAACAAGTGAGAGAAACCCATGATTCAGCTAACAGAAATTTATCAATCATCCAATATATCCTTGGTAATTAGAAAATGAAAACTATTCTGGTTCTAAAAATGTCTTTGAAAAGTTTGTATCAAAGAGTGTTAAAAATTGAACTACCTTGGAGCTATTGTCACTTTGACATTGGCACAGAATAAGTAAAGGAATGCTTCTCAGAGTGGAGAAGTTTTGATTGAGGATTTGTTGACCACCTGTGCTTGTGTGTGTAAGTTGCTTCAATCATGTCCCACTCTTTGAGGCCCTATGGATTGTAGCCTGCCAGGTTCCTCTGTCCATAGGATTCTCCAGGCAAGAATACTGGAGTGGGTTGCCATGCCCCTCTTTAGGGCATCTTCCCGACCCAGGGATCAAACTTGCCTCTCTTATCTCTCCTGCATGGTAGGCAGGTTCTTTACCACTAGTGGTACCTGGGAAGTCCTGAGGACCTGTGTTTGCACTGATCTAATTTAACATCTTCAGGTTTATTCTACAGCACAGTAGATGGTGCACAACTTTGTCTCTAAGCCCAAGAATGGTATGAAACTCTATCAGGAAGCTAAGAATCAAACTCTTTATCAGGTATTGAGATAAACTTCAGAAACATTTCACATGGTAATGTGTAGATGATTCAGTAGAACCATGTACTGCTTTGATTTTTTTTATTTTATTTTTAAACTTTACATAATTGTATTAGTTTTGCCAAATATCAAAATGATAAAATATTGATCATCAACAAAAAGGGAACTAGAAATGAAATACTACAGTGCTGTCAGAGATAAATCCCTGGAATAGTGTATGAAGTTCTGATTGCTGACCCTCAATAGTGAAAAAATGGAGTAGGTGAAAGATAAGAAAAATAAGCAAGGGAATGAGTAGACAAAAAAGATTGGAAAGATTAAGGAAGAAGAGGGACACTGAAAGCTATCAAATAATGAAGGGCGGGGATAAGATATACATAGACTTATTTAACACTTGTGACTTATAGAAATCTTGTAAGGAAGACAAAGTATTATTAACCCCAGTTTACAAATAAGGAAACTAGGGCTTAGATAACTGAACAGGGTCATAACAACCATTAAGTAATATAGCCATGTTTTCTACAGTGTGCTTTCTATTCTACTACTCAACCTCTGTTACTTAGTGCAACTCAAATAGTCTCATTACCCAACAGTGTAACACTTAAAGGAAGTGTAGGTAGACAAACTGAAAATTGGTTAGAAAATTTATTTTAAAAATTCAACCTTACCCTACTGTATAGCACATAGCTCAATGTTATGTGGCAGTTTGGATGGGAAGGGAGTTTGGGAGACAGTGGATACATGTGTATGTATGGCTGAGTCTCTTTGCTGCTCACCTGAAACTATCATAACATTGTTTGTTAATCGGCCATTCCCCAAAACAAAATTAAAAGTTTAAAAAATAAAAATAATTTTTGAAAAGTTAAAAAAAAGTGACTGTAGTTAAAGATGATATCCTTTTTCTGACAATTATCATATGTTTTTTGTGTGTGTGTGTGCTCAGTCACGTCTGACTCTTTGCAATCCCATGGACTGTAACTGGCCAGACTCCTCCGTCCATGAGATTCTCCAGGCAAGAATAGTGGAGTGGGTTGCCATTTCCTACTCCAGGGGATCATCCCAATCCAGAGATCAAACTCGTGTCTCTTTTGTCTCTTGCATTGGCAGGCAGATTCTTATCACTGCATCACCTGGGAAGCATCATATTCTTATACATGCTAATAAAGGTGATTTCTTATAAAAAATTGAACCTTAAATTCTTTCTTTTAATAACCAGGATATAATAACTGAATAAGGTAGAGCAAAAGGGAAGTCTGAGGACCTCTCAGCTGAGTACCAAGAACTAAAGGGGAAATACCATTGAGATTAAAAAAAAGGGGGGGTCAAAGAAGGAAAATTTACATAAAGCTTATCATCTGTATTCAAAAGGTATAACAGACCCTTTGGAAAACTATACACCAATTGTAACAGCACTTAAAACCAGTCTGGATTTTCTCTTTCCAAAAATTTTCAGAGACTGCAATCTTTTCTTTGAAATATGGAAAAATATGATTCTTTGTAAATGGAGATGATTTTTGGAAATATCTCAAAATTATTCCAAACAAATCATTTTTAGAATAAATCTAGTGAATCATGTGATTAATAAAGTTGAGTAATGCTATCTGAGCCTGTATGGTTCTGAGACTTGTATTCTTGTGTGGTTAGAAAATTGGCTTGAAAAGAAATAGGGCCAAAACCAGGCTTCTCTATAAGACTTTCTGATTGGATTGTGGTCCCACTGTTTCACAGTGACCCAATTGCTGGGTGGATTTTCTGGGAGAGAGTGGGTGTTTCATGATTCCCTTCATTGGAGTGAATAATTGAAAATGGAGAGTAATATGTTAGTGCTTCTTTGAAGGATGTAATTAGGTAATATCATGCAAGAAGGAAAGTGTCATAAAGCTAATAAAATGCAAATGAGGAGGAACTGCAGCACTGCTCATCTGCATCATCTCATTTGCAGAGTTTAAGATGAAACAATAGAGATGAACCAAGAAGTTACATATATTCATCAGAATTGTTGGGGAGCCCTGACCTCTGGCTATCAATCAAAGTGGAGAATTCACTGCTGAAAGTTTGTCTTCACTGTACTTGGATGTGAAATCTTCAATAGAGAGGAAGAGGGAAAAAAAGTAGTATGCTGAATGAATTGGAGGTTATTTTGTTATTGCATCAATAGTTTCAGACTTTTCCAGCTCATGAGCTCTCTGGCAACATTTGATCTATCCATACCTGGATTCTCTTGCCCACAAAGATGTCTACAAAATACTTCTATTGCCCCTTCTGAAGTCACATTAATTCTTGGAGCTGAATATATCTCAAAGCCATTAATAGCTGTATTAGTCATAATTTATCCAAATGCTTTCGAAATGCATTTCTATTTCCTTGGGCTAATGAATTTATTTTATGTGTTTCAAAAGTTGCCATCTTCCTGTCCCAGGATTTTGAGGTTAGTGTGTAAGCAAATCTCTGCTCACCTATTCAATATTACTTCTGATCATGTAGATTTAATTACTTCTACATAATTAGATTTCTCATTTATAGACTGAAAGTCTAGATCTAACTTTGAACCAAAGATGCCCATTTTACTCTCATTATCTCTGAAATTTTAGATTATTCTTCTCTGGACCTTTTCAAGTTTTATGGCAAACTTCTTTTTGAGGGATGGCAGCAGGAACTACATAAATCCTTTCAAGCACAGATATACTAGAATAAAGTTTTATTTCCAATGTACTTTTTAATGTTTTTCTTTTTTTCTAAGCCTTTTTGGCTGATGCAGAATTTTGGGTTTGTATTCCAGGGTCAGTGGAATACAGGGTATTCCAGGTCAGGGTAGTGATTCTGATTCTTTTTCTTGAGTAAAATCTGATAAAGGAGAGTCTTTCATTTTGAGTATTCTAGATTAGTTATTTCCAAATTCATTACTTTTTCCTCACATGCATTATTATAGCATCTCATAAGGATTTGCCCACTGACACAGACTCATAAGATTATTCTATGGTCTCTCTCTCTCCCTGCTCTGGGATGTCTGAAGAGATTTGTACATCTTCTTTATTGTCATTTATCAATCTATTTAACAATCTCTGCCCTACTACACAATTGAACAATTGAATCAATTGAACAATCCTACTCTTCTACATCTAGTTATGTGCCTATCTTTACTCTTTATTACCTAACGATGAAAAAACAATTCCCATCACTAGCCTACAGTGATTCCACTTTGAATCATCTTTGGATATTTAAATGAGTTTCCAAAGACACCAGTTTCAGGAAAGCAAGGATGGTGGATATGGATAATCTCTAAATAATCTCTAAAATCTAATATACCAAATCTATGGCTTGAGAAACTCTAAAAGGGTAACAGAAGATTTCCAATGGAATGTGACAACTGCCTACACTGTATCTAGGTGGAAAACCCAAAAGAAGAAATAAAGATAAATCCAGAGGATTTTATTTCATTTATTCTTCTGTTTACTTGAAGAATTTAGGAACTATGTTGCCATGGTTAAATAGGTTATTTTTGTTTTCATTTTGAATCATCTAATTTTGCCCAACTTGCCTGGTATCGAGGGGAGATTGCTCAGTTATCCATGTTGAAGTCCTTTTCATAAGTGAGAGTCACATCTGTAGTTTTCTGACCTCATGGTCCAGAAACTGGCCATCATCTTTCATTTTCATTCTTGGAGTCCTCTGGAACTTTCAGATACACAGTCAGATGTCTTTTAGTCCTGGAGAGCTATCTTCATCTGTTTTGGCAGTTTGTGGATAGGACTAAGTTGAATATACTTAGAGCATCTTGAATATGGGTTTCTCCATATAGCTTAACCCACTCTTTTCAGCATTACCCTTTACTCTTCAAAAAACAGAGCTTTTTAGGCTTCAGTTGCTGTAGAAGGCTAAAAGGACTGTTTGTCTACTTTTATTAATATTAATGTCATTTATTCATCATCTACCTTATTGGGAACACAAATAATCACATTCCTTCCTGAGGAGGAAGTGCGTTGATAGAATTATCAGTGGAGAAAGGGGCTCACACAGAACTGAAAGAAGTGGTCAATGGAGGTGACAGTGACTTGGGAGGGAGGCAATCTAGACTGTGTAGGAAAGGGTCACATTCCATTTAGGGCCCTCCTGTTACTCTGAGTTCTCAAGCCATAGGTTTTGATTATATCAAGTTTTAAAAGTTATTAACAACTGCTCATATCTGACAACCTTCTCTCCTAAAACCAGATATAATACTGTTTCCCACTTTATATTTTTGTTAACTTCTGTGATATAGAAGAAACTAGCAAATTCAATGGACTTTCTTGAATACCAGCCTTGTTTAGCCCTTTAATTACTGTACTGTTTTCTGAAGCTGAAGTTGGGAACAACTGCATGTAAATTTGATGAATCAACTGCCATCTTCAAGTGATCATCACACTTATCTCTGCTTTTGATCTCTATAATTGTTTTTTATTTTTTGGTTTTATTTCCCATATAAATATGTCTGAATTTGTATATGCATGTGTATATGCACACAAAAGATCTTCTTTATCATTCAGTTCAGTTCAGTCGCTCAGTCGTGTCCGACTCTTTGTGACCCATGAATTGCCGCACGCCAGGCCTCCCTGTCCAACACCAACTCCTGGAATTCACTCAAACTCATGTCCGTCGAGTTGGTGATGCCATCCAGCCATCTCATCCTCTGTCGTCCCCTTCTCCTGCCCCCAATCCCTCCCAGCATCAGAGTTTTTTCCAATGAGTCAACTCTTCCCATGAGGTGGCCAAAGTACTGGAGTTTCAGCTTTAGCATCATTCCTTCCAAAGAAATCCCAGGACTGATCTCCTTTAGAATTGACTGGTTGGATCTCCTGGCAGTTCAAGGGACTCTCAAGAGTCTTCTCCAACACCACAGTTCAAAAGCATCAATTCTTTGGCGCTCAGCCTTCTTCACAGACCAACTCTCACATCCATACATGACCACTGGAAAAACCATAGCCTTGACTAGACAGACCTTTGTTGGCAAAGCAATGTCTCTGCTTTTGAATATGCTATCTAGGTTGGTCATAACTTTCCTTCCAAGGACTAAACATCTTTTAATTTCATGGCTGCAATCACCATCTGCAGTGATTTTGGAGCCCAGAAAAATAAACTCTGACACTGTTTCCACTGTTTCCCCATCTATTTCCCATGAAGTGATGGGACCAGATGCCATGATCTTCGTTTTCTGAATGTTGAGCTTTAAGATAACTTTTTCACTCTCCTCTTTCACTTTCACCAAGAGGCTTTTTAGTTCCTCTTCACTTTCTGCCATAAGGGTGGTGTCATCTGCATATCTGAGGTTTCTCCCAGCAATCTTGATTCCAGCTTGTGCTTCTTCCAGCCCAGCATTTCTCATGATGTACTCTGCATATAAGTTAAATAAGCAGG
>NW_011493897.1:481631-488717 GCF_000754665.1 Bison bison bison | reverse complement strand
AGCTTTACTAGTGTGTGAGATGAGTGCAATTGTGTGGTAGTTTGAACATTCTTTGGCATTGCCTTTCTTTGGAATTGTAATGAAAACTGACCTTTTCCAGTCCTGTGGCCACTGCTGAGTTTTCTAAATTTGCTGGCATATTGAGTGCAGCATTTTCACAGCATCATCTTTCAGGATTTGAAATAGCTCTACGGGAATTCTATCACCTCCACTAGCTTTGTTCATAGTGATGCTTACTAAGGCCCGCTTGACTTCACATTCCAGAATGTCTGGCTCTAGGTGAGTGATCACACCATCATGATTATTTTGGTTGTGAAGATCTTTTTTGTACAGTTCTTCTGTGTATTCTTGCCACCTCTTCTTAATATCTTCTGCTTCTGTTAGGTCCATACCATTTCTGTCCTTTATCGAGCCCATCTTTACATGAAATATTCCCTTGGTATCTCTAATTTTCTTGAAGAGATCTCTAGTCTTTCCCATTCTGTTGTTTTCCTCTATTTCTCTGCGCTTTGCTGGAGCAGCCATGAAGAGATACCGCACGTCCAAGGTAAGAGAAACCCAAGTAAGATGGTAAGTGTTGCAAGAGGGCATCAGAGGGCAACACACTGAAACCATAATCAATCTAATCACACGGACCACAGCCTGGTCTAACTCAATGAAACCAAGCCATGCCCTGTGGGGCCACCCAAGATGGGCAGGTCATGGTGGAGAGGTCTGACAGAATGTGGTCCACTGGAGAAGGGAATGGTAAACCACTTCAGTATTCTTGCCTTGAGAACCCCATGAACAGTATGAAAAGGCAAAATGATAGGATACTGAAAGAGGAACTCCCCAGGTCAGTAGGTGCCCAATATGCTACTGGAGATCAGTGGAGAAATAACTCCAGAAAGAATGAAGGGATGGAGCCAAAGCAAAAACAATACCCAGTTGTGGATGTGACTGGTGATAGAAGCAAGGTCCGAGGCTATAAAGAGCAATATTGCATAGGAACCTGGAATGTTAGGTCCATGAATCAAGGCAAATTGGAGGTGGTCAAACAGGAGATGGCAAGAGTGAACGTCGACATTCTAGGAAGTAGGGAACTAAAATGGACTAGAATGCGTGAATTTAACTCAGATGACCATTTTATCTACTACTGTGGGCAGGAATCCCTTAGAAGAAATGGAGTAGCCATCATGGTCAACAAAAGAGTCTGAAATGCAGTACTTGGATGCAATCTCAAAAATGACAGAATGATATCTGTTCATTTCCAAGGTAAACCATTCAATATCACAGTAATCCAAGTCTATGCCTGAACCAGTAATGCTGAAGAAGCTGAAGTTGAACGGTCCTATGTGGTCATGTATGGATGTGAGAGTTGGACTGTGAAGAAGGCTGAGCACCAAAGAATTGATGCTTTTGAACTGTGGTGTTGGAGAAGACTCTTGAGAGTCCCTTGGACTGCAAGGAGATTCAACCAGTCCATTGTGAAGGAGATCAGCCCTGGGATTTCTTTGGAAGGAATGATGCTAAAGCTGAAACTCCAGTACTTTGGCCACCTCATGCGAAGAGTTGACTCATTGGAAAAGACTCTGATGCTGGGAGGGATTGGGGGCAGGAGGAGAAGGGGACGACAGAGGATGAGATGGCTGGATGGCATCACTGACTCAATAGACATGCGTCTGAGTGAACTCCGGGAGTTGGTGATGGACAGGGAGGCCTGGCCTGCTGCGATTCATGGGGTCACAAGGAGTTGGACACAACTGAACGACTGGACTGAACCGAACTGATGAAGACTTACAAGACCTTTTAGAACTAACACCCAAAAAAGATGTCCTTTTCATTATAGGGGACTGGAATGCAAAAGTAGGAAGTCAAGAAACACCTGGAGTAACAGGTAAATTTGGCCTTGGAATACGGAATGAAGCAGGGCAAAGACTAATAGAGTTTTGCCAAGAGAACGTGCTGATCATAGCAAACACTCTCTTCCAACAACAACATGGACATCACCAGATGGTCAACACCAAAATCAGATTGATTATATTCTTTGCAGCCAAAGATGGAGAAACTCTATACAGTCAGCAAAAACAAGACCAGGAGCTGACTGTGGCTCAGACCATGAACTCCTTATTGCCAAATTCAGACATAAATTGAAGAAAGTAGGGAAAACCACTACACCATTCAGGTATGACCTAAATCTTTATCATTAGAATTCTGTAATTAATTTTAAAAAGTAATTGACATGGGACTTATAAGTACCATAGATTAATTGGAAATTAATTGTTAATAATGTAAATAATAACACTAATATTTATGGTGTCCCCACCATGTACCAGACTTTATTCTAAGTACTTTAATATTATTGTATCATTTAATCCTAATAACAATATTATGAGGACTATACTATTATTATCCCCAATATATGGATGCAGAAACTAAGGATCAAAAAATTTAAAGAACTTTCTAAAATCACACAACTAGTGAGAGACTGGAGCTGTGATTCCAACCCTACTATACCAGTCTTCTAGACAAAAGTCTTTGTTCAACTGTGTCAAGTTGAAAAAAATGACAAACTGGTTAGGTTCAGAAAAGAGTATGATTGGATGAGAAAATTTGAATTGAGTTATGAAAAATGTCAAAAGTTGGTACTTAGGTAGAAAGCAATCATTTCTTGTCTAACTATTCCTAGGCTTTTCTAAGGCATCGATAGATTTAAAGCTGTCTTGAGATGCTTCTTCTAAGAAATCTTCCATATTTAAGTTTCTGATCAACATAGTATGTTTACAACAGTGTGTAATCAGTAAAAGTATAGAGTATGAGTTGTTCTAATCATACTATCATGTAAACAAGTGGTGTCAACTGTTTTGACCCAGAGTTACAGAAAATACTATCTTTTAGAGCTCTGATAACATGTACACAAGTCACTTGAGTGATTTTCCCAAATGAAATAGAATCTATCATATGACATTTAATTATATGTACTTCTTTTATATCTCAATGCTGGGTTTTTTTGGTGGGGTAGACAGTGCTGGCTCTTATTGCTACACATTGGCTTTCTCTAGTTGCAGCGAGTGAGAGCTACTCTAGTTGCCACGTGTGGGCTTCTCATTGCAGTGGCTTCTCTTATTACAGAGCATGGACTCAAGGGCATGCAGACTTTAGTAGCTGTGGTGCACGGGCTTAGCTGCCCCACAGCATATGAAATCTTCCTGAACCAGGGATCAAACCCATGACCCTGCATTGGCAGGCAGATGCTTAAGCACTGAACCACAAAGGAAGTCCTCCATCCTGTTTTTGATGTGGGGGTTTTACTTCCATTATACTTCCTTCCTAGAGGAAAGTATCTATGCCATCAATCTGTGATGGCAGTAATATTCATTTTAAAGATTTTTGTCAGAATAGTTAGGAAGAAATTTTTGATGAAAATAGATATTTAAAAAGAGACATTAAAAATGGTTGTGTGTTAAGTTGCTTCAGTCATGTCTGACTCTTTGCAACCCTATGGACCATAGCCTACCTGGCTCCTCTGTCCATGGGGTTCTCCCGGCAAGAAACTTGAGTGGGTAGCCATTCTATTCTCCAGAGGATCTTCCTGACCCAGGGATCAAACCTGAGTCTCCTATGTGTCTCCTGTATTGGCAGGTGGGTTCTTTACCACTCGCCTTACCTGGAAAACCCTAAAAATACTTAGCTGCTCCATATTGATTGGGTGGTAAATTATCTAGAAGCAATTTCTCAATATTCACTTGTCTTGAGTTTATTACAACTTAGTTAATCCAAGTTTTATGTAAACAATTTAATGAGGAGAATATACAGTCATACAAAGCAACTTGTTGATGGAATTCTTTTTAAGCTCATTATTGTAAGCCATAGAAACAGGGTTGTTTGTTTTGTATTTTTGTGTAAGCTATAAGGTAAGTTGCTCATTTTTGTAGCTGAGTATATAGGTTACCCATACTGATTTTGCCGTATATTGATGCTTAACTGTAGAATTATTGCAAAAGAGACTTGGCCATATCTCTTAGAGAAAGTGTGTGTGTGCGTGTGCACGTGCACACACTCATCCCCAGAACTGGACCCAGGAAACAAGCCCATGACACTTAGAGGATGGGGATGTTATCTGTGAAGATCATGTGTTTATGTATAAAGCACTCAAACTTAGGAGTCGAACAGCACCATGTACTGTTTGAATATCAGCTTCTCTCTCCTATAACTGTATCATTCATACAAAAATCAGAGGGAGCGTTTTCCCTAATCACTCCATGGTTGAAGATTGAAAGTTGCCCTTAAACGTAGAGGCTTCAAGAAACTAGAAATCAATAGAAAAATCATCCCACTCTTAAAACATTGTTTTTTTTCCTTAACTTTTCTAATGAAGAGGTACCTCAAGTTGTTTACCCCTCATTGATATTGAGTCAGAATATAGAATGTGGTATATCCTATTGATGCCTCACTCACAGTTAGGGTACTTTCATCATTTTTCTTGGGATAAAAAAGATAGAAATAACACAGAGTCTCAGTGTTCTGGACTGAATGTTCATATGTTGAAGCCCTAACCCCAATTTTATGGTATTTGGAGGTGGGGCCTTTGAGAGATAATTGGGTTTAAATGAGGTCATGGGGTGGGATCCCCATGTTTGGATCAGTATCCTTGTAAGAAGAGGAAGAGAGACCAGAGCTCTCTTTCTTCTATATGAGGATACAAAGAGAAAACAGTAATCTGCAAGCCAGGAAGAGACCTCTCAGCAGGAACTAAATCTGCCAAAGCCTTGATCTTGGACTTTCCAGTTTTCAGAACTAAGAGACAGCCATCTGTTGTTTAAGTTACTCAGTTTATAAAATTTTGTGACAATAGTTCAAGCTAAGACACTTAATTTCATATTATTTCTCTAAAGATTAACTTCTCAACAACCTCATACATCATAGCACAATTGAGAAATAGAAAGAATTTTTAATAAAAAGAAAAGACTATTAAAATTTCCTACTACTGCAACCATTCCTCCCTGCCAGAAAAAAAAAGATGCTAAAAGCTCACAAGGCCTATAGAGCTCTGCTGGTTGCAAGCGGGTCAGCAGACACATGCTACAGCTGACAGCATGAGAACAAAGAGCCAAAAACACTAGAGATAGAGACAACTATTTTGTTTTTGTAAAAACTGAAATATAATTGACATGTAACATTGTATGAGTTTAAAGTACGCAGCGTGTTGTGTGTTGGTTTGATATATTTATACATTTCAGTATGATTCCCAGGTGGTGCAGTTGGTAAAGAATCCGCCTGCCAAGAGATGTGGGTTCAATCCCTGGGTTGGGAAGATCCCTGGAGAAGGAAATGGCAACCCACTCCAGTATTCTTGCCTGGAGAATCCCATGGACAGAGGAGGCTGGCAGGCTTCAGTCCAAGGGGTTGCAAAGAGTCAGATACAACTCGTGACTGACTGAGTCAGTCAGTAACTGAGCACAAGCATGCACTATCAAGAGACAGAACTAACACCTCTATCAAGTTCTATAATTATCATTTCTTTTTTGCGGTGGGAACAATTAAGATCTAGTCTCTTAGCAACTCTGAAGTTTATAATACAGCATTGTTGACTACGATTACTAAGCTGTGCATTAGCTCTCCAGGACGTATTTATCTACCAGTTTCAAGTTTATACACTTAAATAACATATCCCCAATCCCTCACTGCCCCCACTCCATTCTACTCTAGTTTTTTACCATTTCAGCTTTTTAAAAATCCACATGTAAGTGATATCATACATTATTTGTCTGACTTATCTCACTTAGCATAATGATCTCATGGTCCATTCATGTTATTGAAAATGGCAGGATTTCCTTCTTTCTCATGGCTGAATAATATTCCATGGTGTGTGTGTGTGTGTGTGTGTGTGTGTGTGTGTATACATATATATGTATATATACATATATAAAATGAGGAAGATGCTATATGTATATATATACACATATGCTATACGTGTATATATACACACACATACATATAGCATCTTCCTCATCTTTTCATCTGTTGATGGACTTCCCTTGTAGCTCAGTCGGTAAAGAATCTGCCTGCAATGCAGGGGACCCAGGTTTGACCCCTGGGTCAGGAAGATCCCTTGGAGAAGGAAAGGGCAACCCACTCCAATATTCTTGCCTGGAGAATCCCATGGACAGAGGAGCCTGGCAGGCTACAGTCCATGGGGTTGCAAGAGTTGGACATGACTTAGTGACTAAACCACCAAACCAACCACCAAACATAAGAGTGCAGATATGTCTTTGAACTTCTGTTTCACATCCTTGGGCTATATACCTAGAAGGGAAATGGCTGGATCATATGGTAGTTCTATTTTTAACTTTTTGAGAAACCTCCATACTGTTTTCCATAGTGGTTGAACCAAATCACATTCCCACCAACAGTTATACAATTCCTTTATCCCTACATCCTCACCAACATTTGTTATCTCTTATCTTCTTGATGATAGCCATTCTAACGGGTGTGATATAATGTCTCATTTTTAAATTTTTTTAATTGGATGAAATTTGCTTTACAACATTGTATTGGTTTCTGCCATACAACATGTGAATCAGTCATAATTATATATATAGTATATATAATTATAATATATTATTATAACTAGGATTTATAATAATAGTTGTCTCTATCTCTAGTGTTTTTGGATCTTCTTTTTTCTCATATCCCCTCCCTCCCATTCCCCCATACCACTCCTCTAGGTCTTCAGAGATCACCAGGCTGGGCTCCCTGTGTTATACAGCAGCATATGTGAACCTTGAACTTCCTGATGTTCAAGCTGGTTTTAGAAAAGGCAGAGGAACCAGAGATCAAATTACCAACATCCACTGGATCATGGAAAAAGCAAGAGAGTTCCAGAAAAACATCTATTTCTGCTTTATTGACTATGCCAAAGCCTTTGACTGTGTGGATCACAATCAACTGTGGAAAATTTGAAAGAGATGGGAATACCAGATCACCTGATCTGCCTCTTGAGAAATTTGTATGCAGGTCAGGAAGCAACAGTTAGAACTGGACATGAAACAACAGACTGGTTCCAAATAGGAAAAGGAGTTTGTCAAGGCTGTATATTGTCACCCT
>NW_011493897.1:481014-481531 GCF_000754665.1 Bison bison bison | reverse complement strand
TATGCAGAGTACATCATGAGAAACGCTGGACTGGAAGAAACACAGGCTGGAATCAAGATTGCCGGGAGAAATATCAATAACCTCAGATATGCAGATGACATCACCCTTATGGCGGAAAGTGAAGAGGAACTAAAAAGCCTCTTGATGAAAGTGAAAGTGGAGAGTGAAAAAGTTGGCTTAAAGCTCAACATTCAGAAAACGAAGATCATGGCATCTGGTTCCATCACTTCATGGGAAATAGATGGGGAAACAGTGGAAACAGTGTCAGACTTTATTTTTCTGGGCTCCAAAATCACTGCAGATGGTGACTGCAGCCATGAAATTAAAAGACGCTTACTCCTTGGAAGGAAAGTTATGACCAACCTAGATAGCATATTCAAAAGCAGAGACATTACTTTGCCAACAAAGGTTCGTCTAGTCAAGGCTACAGTTTTTCCTGTGGTCATGTATGGATGTGAGAGTTGGACTGTGAAGAAGGCTGAGCGCAGAAGAATTGATGCCTTTGAACTGTGGTGTT
>NW_011493897.1:478392-480761 GCF_000754665.1 Bison bison bison | reverse complement strand
CTGGGATTTCTTTGGAAGGAATGATGCTAAAGCTGAAACTCCAGTACTTTGGCCACCTCATCCAAAGAGTTGACTCATTGGAAAAGACTCTGATGCTGGGAGGGATTGTGGGCAGGAGGAGAAGGGGACGACAGAGGATGAGATGGCTGGATGGCATCACTGACTCGATGGACGTGAGTCTGAGTGAACTCCGGGAGTTGGTGATGGACAGGGAGGCCTGACGTGCTGCGATTCATGGGGTCTACTGATCTGATCTGATCCAACTAGTTATCTATTGTACACATAATAGTGTATATGTGTCAATGCTAGTTTCTCAGTTTGTCCCACCCTCTCCTTCCACTGATGTGTCCACAATCTGTTCTCTACATCAGCATCTCCATTTCTTCCCTGTAAATAGGTTCATCAGTACCATTTTTCCAGATTGCATATATATGTATTAATATATGATATTTGTTTTTCTCTTCCTGACTTACTTCACTTTGTATAACAGGCCCTAAATTCATTCACCTCACAACAACTGACTCAAATTCATTCCTTTTTATGGCTGTATCTCGTTGTTTTGATTTGCATTTCCCTGACTAGTGATGTTGCACATCTTTTCATGAATCTGTTGGTCATTTGGATGTCTTCTTTGAAAAATGTCTACTTAGTTCCTCTGACCATTTTTTTTAATTGAACTGTTTGCTTTTTTGTTATTGAGTTACACAAGCTCTTTATATATCTTGTATATTAAGCCTTTATTCAATATATGGTTTACAATTATTTTCTCCTATTCCATAGTTTCCTTTTCATTTTGCCAATTGTTTCTTTTGCTGTGCAAAGGTTTTTAGGTTGATGTCGTCCAACTTGTAGATTTTTGTTTTTGTTGCTTGTGATATTTCCCAGTCTAAGATAAAAGATTTTTTCCTATATTTTCTTCTAGGAGTTTTATGACATTAGGCCTATGTTCAAGTCTTTAATCCATTTTAAGTTAGTTTTTATGAGTTGTGTAAGACAGGGATCCAGTTTAATTTTTCTGCATGTTTTATCCAGTTGTATCAGCACTATTTGTTAAAGGAATTATCCTTTCCCCACCGAGTGCTCCTGACATCCCTGTCAAATATTAGTTGTCCATGTAGATGGGGACTTATTTATGGGTTCTCTGTTCTGTTTTATTGGCCTATATATCAATTTTTATGCCAATATCATGCTGTTTTAACTACTATAACTTTGAGGTATGGTTTGAAATCAGGAACATTATTGCCTCTGTTTTGTTTTGTTTTGTTTTTCTCACGAGTGCTTTGGCTGTTTGGGGCCTTTTGTGGTTTTGTATAATGTTTAGGATTGCTTTTTTATATTTCTGTGAAAAATACCATTGGAATTTTAACAGACGTTGCATTGAATCTATAAATAACTATGTAGTATGACAATCCCAAAGAAAGGCAATGCCAAAGAAGGCTCAAACTACCGCACAATTGCACTCATCTCACACGCTAGTAAAGTAATGCTCAAAATTCTCCAAGCCAGGCTTCAGCAATATGTGAACCATGAACTTCCTGATGTTCAAGCTGGTTTTAGAAAAGGCAGAGGAACCAGAGATCAAATTGCCAACATCCACTGGATCATGGAAAAAGCAAGAGAGTTCCAGGAAAACATCTATTTCTGCTTTATTGACTATGCCAAAGCCTTTGACTGTGTGGATCACTATAAACTGTGGACAATTCTGAAAGAGATGGGAATACCAGACCACCTGACCTGCCTCTTGAGAAACCTGTATGCAGGTCAGGAAGCAACAGTTAGAACTGGACATGGAAAAATAGACTGGTTCCAAATAGGAAAAGGAGTACGTCAAGGCTGTATATTGTCACCCTGCTTATTTAACTTATATGCAGAGTACATCATGAGAAATGCTGGGCTGGAAGAAGCACAAGCTGGAATCAAGATTGCCGGGAGAAATATCAATAACCTCAGATATGCAGATGACACCACTCTTATGGCGGAAAGTGAAGAGGAACTAAAAAGCCTCTTGATGAAAGTGAAAGAGGAGAGTGAAAAAGTTGGCTTAAAGCTCAACATTCAGAAAACGAAGATCATGGCATCTGGTCCCATCACTTCATGGGAAATAGATGGGGAAACAGTGGAAACAGTGTCAGACTATTTTTCTGGGCTCCAAAATCACTGCAGATGGTGACTGCAGCCATGAAATTAAAAGACGCTTACTCCTTTGAAGGAAAGTTATGACCAACCTAGATAGCATGTTCAAAAGCAGAGACATTACTTTGCCAACAAAGGTCTGTCTAGTCAAGGCTATGGTTTTTCCTGTGGTCATGTATGGATGTGAGAGTTGGACTGTGAAGAAGTCTGAGCGCCAAAGAATTGATGCTTTTGAA
>NW_011493897.1:467704-478292 GCF_000754665.1 Bison bison bison | reverse complement strand
CTAGATAGCATGTTCAAAAGCAGAGACATTACTTTGCCAACAAAGGTCTGTCTAGTCAAGGCTATGGTTTTTCCTGTGGTCATGTATGGATGTGAGAGTTGGACTGTGAAGAAGTCTGAGCGCCAAAGAATTGATGCTTTTGAACTATGGTGTTGGAGAAGACTCTTGAGAGTCCCTTGGACTGCAAGGAGATCCAACCAGTCCATTGTGAAGGAGATCAGCCCTGGGATTTCTTTGGAAGGAATGATGCTAAAGCTGAAACTCCAGTACTTTGGCCACCTCATCCAAAGAGTTGATTCATTGGAAAAGACTCTGATGCTGGGAGGAATTGGGAGCAGGAGGAGAAGGGAACGACAGAGGATGAGATGGCTGGATGGCATCGCTGACTCAATGGACGTGAGTCTGAGTGAACTCTGGAAGTTGGTGATGGACAGGGAGGCCTGGCGTGCTGCGATTCATGGGGTCTCAAAAAGTCGGACACGACTGAGCAACTGAACTGAACTGAACTGAACTGACAAAAGCCATGAATATCAATTACCAATCCAGACCCCACAAGTTGCTTTTATAGTATCCACTAGAGACTTTGCATTTATCAAAGTCAGTACTCTCTGAAGATTTATATAGAGATTACTTTAAAATATTTTTATTATGTTAAAACATAATATAAAATTTATCATTTTAATTGTACAATGTAGTGGCATTAAGTTCATTTACAATATTGTACAACTATCCCCACTATCCAATTACAAAATATTTTTGTCATCCCAAATAGAAATTCTACCCATTAGATGATAACTCCATATTCCTCTCTTCCCCCAGACCCTGGTAACCTTTATCCTATTTTCTGTCCTATTCTAGGTCATGTAAATGAAACCATACACTATTTTCCTTCTGTGTCTAGCTTATTTCACTTAGCATATTTTGAAGGTTCACTTATGTATGTTTAGCATGTATCAGAATTTCATTTATTGTTATGCCTGAATAATATTGTTTGTATACACTCCATTTTGTTTATCTATGTGTCTGTAGATGAATACTTGGATTGTTTCCACATTTTGGCTACTGTAAATAATGTTACAAAGAACCCTGATGTACATGTATCTGTTTGAGCCCATGCTTTCCATTCTTTTGAGTATATACTCAAGAGAAATTAGTGGATCATTTGGTAATGCTTTGTTTAACTATTTGAGGAACCACCAAGCTGTTTCCCATTGTGGCCATTTTACACCCACACCAGGAACGTACAAGGTTCAAATTTTTTCAACATCCTTGCCAAAACTTGCAATTTTCTGGGGCTTTGTTTGCTTTTTAATAAAAAGCTATCCGAATGGTTATGAAGTAGTGTCTCATAATGGTTTCGATTTGAATTTCGCTAATGACAATGTTGAGTGCCTTTTCATGTGCTTATTGTCATCTGTATATCTTCTTTGAAAAATGCCTGTTCAGATCTTTTGCTCTTTTTTGAATTAGGTTGTTTTCTTGGTTTGAGTTGTAGGAATTCTGTATATATTATGGATATTAATCCATTACCAGGGGTATGATTTGCAAATATTTTCTTTCATTTTGTGGGTAGTAATTTTACTTTGTTGATAGTGTCCTTAGTTGCACAAAACTTCCCAACTTGATGAATTTCAATTTATGTGTTTTTTTCTTTTGTTGCTTGTGCTCATCATATCTGAGAACTCACTGGCAAGCTGAATGTCATGAAGATATTCCCCTATGTTTTCTCCTAAGAGTTTTGTAGTTTTAGCTCTTATATTAGGTCTTTGATCCATTTTGAGTTAATTTTTGTGTATAGTATAAGATAAGGGGTCATCATTATTCTTTTGCATGCAGATGGTAGCCAATTCTCCCAGAACCATTTATTGAAAAGACATCTTTTCCCCATTGAATGATCTTGGCACCCTTATTAAAAATATTTGACTATACATGTGAGAATTTATTTCTGGGCTCTCAATTCTATTCCATTGGTCTACTGATCTGTCCTTATTCTAAGACAATACTATCTTGATAACTGTAGCTTTGTAGTAATTTCTGAAATAAGGAAGTATGAGTGCTCTAACTTTATGCTTATTTTCAAAATTGCTTTGGCTATTTGGTGGCATCATGTTCCATTTGTAAAAAAAGAAAACACATACAATATCTATGAAGTAAAATAAGATGAGGTATGCCTATATGGACGATCATGTCATCTGCAAACCAAGACCATTTTAACTCTTTCTTCCCAATATATAGACATTTTATTGCCTTTTGGTCTCATTGCATTAGCTAGTCCTTCCAGTATAACAATAAAAAGATGTGATGAGAAGGGACATACTTGGCTTGTTCTTGATCTTAGTTGAAAAGCTTCAAGTTTCTCACCATTAAGTATGATGTTAGCTGTATTTTTCTTGTAAGTATTAAGTTGAAGACATTCCCTTCTATTGCTAGTTTACTGAGAATTTTTAAAATTTATTTTAGCTGAAGGATAATTGCTTTACAATTGTGTGTTGGTTTCTGCCATACATCAACATGAATCAGCCATAGGTATACATATGTTTCCTCCCAAGAGTTTTTTGTTAAATCATGAATGAGTGTTGAATTTTGCCAAATACCTTTTCTGTATCCATTGATATGATCATGTAGTTTTTCTCTTAGAGTCTGTTGATGTGATGGATTAAATAAATTGATTTTCAAACGTTGATTAAGTCTTGTATACCTTGAACAAATCCCATTTGGTCATGCTATACAATTATTTCTTTTTATACTTTGCTTGATTTGATTTGTTAATATTTTATTGAGGATTCTTGCATCTATTAATATGTTCAATATGTTCATGCGAGATAACTGGTCTGTGGCTTTCCTTTCTTACAATGTTTTTGGTTTTGGTATTAGGGTAATGTTGGCCTCGTAGAATGAGCTAGGAAGAAAACCCTTTGCTCCTATCCTCTCGAAGAGGTTGTTAAGAATTTGTATAATTTTTTTCTTACATGTTTGGTAGAAATGACCAGTGAACCCATCTCGGCCTGTTGCTTTCTGTTTTTGAAAATTATTAATTATATTTCTTTAATAGACATAGATCTATTCAGATTGTTTATCTCTTTTGTGTGAGTTTTGACAGCTTCTGTCTTTTCAAGGAATTGATCTGTTTCATCTAGGTTATCAAGTATGTGAGCATAGAATTGTTCAGAGTATGCCTTTATTGTCCTTTTAATGTTCTTCCTTGGAATCTGTAATGATCTGCCTTCTTTCATTTCTGTTATTAGTAATTTATGTCCCTCTTCTCTTTTTCTTAGTTAGTCCAGCTAGAGGGTTATTGATTTTACTGATCTTTTCAAAGAACCAGCTTTTGGTTTTGTTGATTTTCTCTATTGATTTCCCGCTTTCAATTTCATTGCTTTCTGCTCTGATTCCTATTATTTCTTTCCTTTTGCCTACTTTTGATTCAATTTTCTCTTCTTTTTCAAGTTTCCTAAGGTAAAAACTTAGATTACTGATTTTAGATTTTATTTCTTCTAACATTCACATTCAATGCTATAAAATTCCCTCAAAGCACTATTTTCAGTGCATTCCACAAATTCTAATAAGTAGCTTTTCATTTTCATACAATTCAAAATATTTTAAAATTTCTCTTGAGATTTATTCTTGGGGCCATGTGTTATCTAAAAGTATTTTGTTTAATCTCCATATATTTTGTGATTTTCCAGTTATGGGTTAATTCCACTGTGGTCTTACAGCAGACACAGTATGATTTCTAGTTCTGAAATTTTAAGGTGTTTTATGGCCCAGAATGTAATCTATCTCAATGAATGTTTTCACCAAGAATGTGTATTCTGCCTCTGTTGGATAATTTTCTCTCTCTCTTCCGGACCCCAACCACCTTTCCCAAACAACTTAACATCTTGCATAGTCTTCCAGAAATATTTTAGGCACTTTTAAGTACCTTTCGCTCTGTATTTGACATTATCAATGTTGGAGAGCTTCTTTATCTTCTCCATCAATGCTCTTGAAGTCAAGATTTGCAAGTGATTCAACATTGTATCCCCTCAGTAATTATCCCAGAGCTTTAGGCCTAATAGAATATTTGTCAAGGGAATGAGTCATCTCTTTCTGCTTCTATTCAAACTATTAAGCTCTTAACAAGTTTATACAGAACTTAGCATCTATATAAGAGGCTCATCCCAGCAGAGATGACACCTTGGTACAAGAACCCATCACCAGTGATTGAGTGGACATATTACTTCCCATTAAATAATGGCTAAAAGATGACATATTTTTAAAATTTATTCTGCACTCCTCTTTTCAAACAGCCTCCAAAGACATTTAGGCACAATTTCGTTGAAGAAAATCTATCCAGTGAAAGCTGTGTAGCTCTCTGGCCACCTGATATTTTTTGTATGAGGCACATCTTAACCTTAATGTGTTTAATGTCACTGACAATCCCCAGGTAAAAAGACTATAGAGTAGTCAGTCTCATTATGTTAGTTTTACCATAAAACTGTTATTGAGCAGGAGATGGAAATAACAGGATACTTTATGTGAGCTCTGGGCTTCTTGAGCTCTCTCATGGCTCCTAATGAGAGCATAATCACAAAATTATTATAGTGAATTTTTTTCTTCAACCAATAAAAATGACACATTTTTTCTGAGTCTGAACCAGAAAACAACTTCTGCACGTCCCTGCTGTCATTTACCTGCACATGGTGCAAGCACTTATTTTTGGTTCTTAATGAAGGCACGGAGCTTCTAATTATTTAGGGATGTGATTAAATGAGTTTCCCAGTGACTTGATGTCGCAGGAGAAATCTTTTAATTTGCACACTCCTCCCACTGATGCATCTTGCAAACAGTGACTATTTAACAATCCCCATTGCCACTCATTTGCCACTGTTCCTCCAACTCATTGACTTTGAAAGTTTTAATAGTGCCCAGTGAAACTTTTAATTGCCACTGATTAGCGTTTAGGCTTCCAGAGGCAGGCTGTTAGGGGATACAGCCAGGCTATGCAAAGAATTGACTGCAGAGGTCTTAGATGAAGATCATATGAAGAACAAATAGCCTCATCCCTGTCTCCCCGCTACCTTATTTGTCATGAAGGACTCAGTAACTATATTTGAAGATCTGCCTTATTTATTTTAGGCTTTTTATTTATTCTCATCTCAGGGGCCTGTTAGAAATCCACAAACTAGATCAGAAAAGCACAGAAAATAATAATTTCAACCTAAACTATGATACTCTATTTATAGTTTAAAAGCACTCTACTTATTATTTCTGCCCGTCTCATTAGTCCTGATTTACCTCTCATCTGTTTCAGAGTCAGACTTTAAATGGATTCTGTAGCTTATATCAGAATGTGAAAGTCACTGCATCACCCACCCCCCACATCCAAATCTCTTATGTAATCTATATTTGACCTGGAGTAACTGTGGGTAAGGAGACTAATAATTTTAGTCTCCTTTTAGGAAAATCGCAGTCACTGTTGATGGAGCAGGAAATAAATGAGGAAAAGGGTAGAGGCTAGTGTTTTCCTTACCCTGATGAAGCTTCACATTCAGCACATTTCTTAGCATCAAGGAAAGAAGACTGAAGAAACTAGAAAGATGAAGCTTGTCAAAAATAAATTTAGGCAGGATTTGTGGATACAAGGAAGTGGTAAAAAGAGTTAAGTTCTTACTCATTTATAGACAGCTTGACTGATTATAGATATGACCACTGCACTGATCATTTTGGGGATTCTTTCAACTTTTAGGATGATGTAGTTTTTATCATGTTTTTCTAAATAATTAATATTGTTCTGCATTCTTTCTCATTTTTCCTTTAAAAGAGCTGGAAGTGATTTAATTAAAACATTTTGGGGAAATCCAGTATGTTCATCTGAAACTATGAATCAGAAATTCAACTGCCATTTTTCACTTGTCTTTTACTTGCTTGATTAGTTAATTTCAATGGGTATTTAGGAAATCACTGGTTACACATTTGCTGAACCTGGAAACCATCTACTTTAATTGTAGCATTTAGGGGTACTATTTAGAACAAATCTTTTTCAGTATTTCAGACCTTGGCCTGTCAATTTTTTGTGATTAATAATTGTATCCTTTACAAATCAGTTTGCCTCTAGCCTGTCATATAGCATATGTACTTTTTTTTAAGACCAAAACCCATCTAGTTCACAAGATAACTTTCACCATGGTAGCTCAGTTTTTCTGGGCTGGAGGTTCCCTGTTGTTCCTGCTTTCTCATCTCCACTTTTCCATTTGCCTTCCTCCTACTTTACAAGAATGGATACACTTCTCATCCATCCAAAATGAGTTCATCGCCCCAGGGTACCTTAGAAGGGTATAATTTATGACATTGACTTAGGCAAATTCTAATTCAAGGCATCTTAGTGTGACCATCTATCTTTCACAATTTCTGTTAAGGGAAAACTTTCACATTAGGAACCGTGTCATTTTGACCCATGGTAGATGTTACAAATTCAGATCTGTACCTGTCCTGATCATCTCCAGCTGAGACAAAATTAGTTTTAAGTAAAATTTTAAGTAATTCTAATGAGAATGTTCTAGTATATCACTGAGTCAGGAGAGGTGATTTTAAATCTTGGCTTGCTCTCTCACTAAAAACGTGATTAGGGGGTGATATAAAGTCTATATTACAGATTGCAACAAAAGTAATGACAACTTTTCTTCAATATGATCTCACCTATCCCATTCCCTGACCAAGAATACATCTTTCCTGAGGAGTGGCCTTATGAGAATAAAACAAGGAGAGCATCAGTAAGAAATAGTGAAGGCAGCAAAACCTTATTTTAATCTTGCAAAGTCTGTATATTTTATGTACTTATGTATTAACTATCTTATAAAAAGTCAACAGGTAGATGTCTCCAATAGGAATGCATAACAATGTGTTTATTTGAATAAAAAAATGAATTCACATTTTTTTCCTGATTGGCTGATTGATTTATAATGAGAGATGGTTTTGTCACTTAGATAATGGATATTTACAATGAATTGAATGAAGTGGGTATCAAATAGCAACTCCAAGGCTTTGACAAAAGCAATGGTAAAGTAAAAACATTTCATTTAAAAAATTTGCAAAGATGTATTAAAACAAACAGTAATTTAATTCCTGAATTCTTTCTGGATTTATAGAGTAAAACAAATATCTCTAAGTTGGAGAGGAACAGGCATAATTAATAGGAATTTGTAAGTCTTGGTAAAGCCTTTTTGGGATCGTTCCCAGAATATGAGAAAGTGAATGACTATAATGAATGTGTAATAAATCATTTTGTAAGTTAAATGATTTCCAGTTCTTTGCTTTCAACTAAAGTTAGGTATTAGCTATAATAATGTACTTTGATATAATTGATTATACAATGCTCTGTGATTTTTGGCCTATAGCTCAGAAGATATTAAAAGAATTAAGTGACAGTGGTATGGCAAAACCCTTTCCATATCCAGCTACTTATTTACTTGAGCTTAATTGCTTAGCACTAAAAGCATCAGGGTCTTTTCCAATGAGTCAACTCTTCACATGAGATGGCCGAAGTACTGGAGTTTCAGCCTCAGTATCTGTCCTTCCAATGAACACCCAGGACTGGTCTCCTTTAGGGTGGACTGGCTGGATCTCCTTGCAGTCCAAGGGACTCGCAAGAGTCTTCTCCAGCACCACAGTTCAAAAGCATCAATTCTTCGGCACTCAGCTTTCTTCACAATCCAACTCTCACATCCATATATGACTACTGGAAATACCATAGCTTTGACTAGACAGACCATTGTTGGCAAAGTAATGTCTCTGCTTTTGAATATGCTATCTAGGTTGGTCATAACTTTCCTTCCAAGGAGTAAGCGTCTTTTAATTTCATGGCTGCAGTCACCATCTGCAGTGATTTTGGAGCCCAGAAAAATAAAGTCTGACACTGTTTCCACTGTTTCCCCATCTATTTCCCATAAAGTGATGGGATCAGATGCCATGATCTTCGTTTTCTGAATGTTGAGCTTTAAGCCAACTTTTTCACTCTTGTTTTTCACTTTCGTCAAGAGGCTTTGTAGTTCCTCTTCACTTTCTGCCATAAGGGTGGTGTCATCTGCATATCTGATGCTGGGAGGGATTGGGGGCAGGAGGAGAAGGGGACGACAGAGGATGAGATGGCTGGATGGCATCACCGACTCGAAGCACACGAGTTTGGGTGAACTCCAGGAGTTGGTGATGGACAGGGAGGCCTGGCGTGCTGCGATTCATGGGGTCGTAAAGAGTTGGACATGACTGAGCGACTGAACTGAACTGAAAAGCTATAAAAATAAAATGTAGAATTGACAGTAAACCCTTTTTTATTCCAATAAGTAATGTTGGACATATGAATTAACTTTTTTAAAAGTTCCATTTCCAATGAAATTTTATTCCTTTATGTTTAACAACATATTTCAATTTGAAAAGATTTCAAATAAATTTCATGTTATTTTGACTATGTGTTATTGTTGTTCAGTAGCGAAGTCATGTCTAACTCTTGGCAATCCCATGGACTGCAGCATGCCAAGCTCCTCTGTCCTTCACTATCTTTTGAAGTTTGCTCAAATTCATATCCATTGAGTTGGTGACACTATCTAACCATCTCACCTTCAGCCACCCCCTTCTCCTTTTGCCTTCAATCTTTCCCAGCATCAGGGTATTTTCCAATGAAATGGCTCTTGCAATAGTGGCCAAAATTTTGGAGCTTCAGCATCAGTTCTTCCAGTGAATATTCAGGGTTGATTTTCCTTTAGGATTGACTGGTTTGATCTCCTTACTGTCCAAGGGACTCTCAAGAGTCTTCTCCAGCACCACAGTTTGAAAGCATCAATTATTCGATGCTCAACCTTCTTTATGGTACAACTCTCACAACTGTACATGATTACCAAAACATAGCTTTGACTATATGGACCTTTGTTGGCAAAGTGGTGTCTCTGCTTTTAACACACTGTCTAGGTTTATTATAGCTTTTCTTCCAAGGAGCAAGTGCCTTTTAATTTCATGGCTGTAGTCACTGTCCACAATTATTTTTGGAGCCCAGAAATAAAGTGTGTCATTTTCCACTTTTTCCCCTTTATTTGCAGTGAAGTGATGGAACCAGATGCCATGATCTTAGACTTTTGAATGTTGAGTTTTAAGCCAGCTTTTTCACTCCTTTCTTTCACCTTTATCAAGATGCTCTTCCTCTTTACTTTCTGCCATTAGAGTGGTATCATTTGCATATCTGAAGTTGTTAATATTTCTGCCAGCAATCTTGATTCCCACTTGTGCTTCATCCAGCATGGCATTTTGCATGATGTACTCTGCATATAAGTTAAATAAGCAGGGTAACAATATACAGCCTTAACAATATATCCCTTTCCCAATTTGAAACCAGTCCATTGTTCCATGTCCCTTTCTAACTGTTGCTTCTTGACCTGCATACAGGTTTCTCTGGAAGCAGGTAAGGTGGTCTGGTATTCCCATCTCTTTAAGAACTTTCTACAGTTTGTTGCAGTCCATATAGTCAAAGGCTTTAGCATAATCAGTGTAGCATTAGATGTTTTTTTCTGGAATTCCCTTGCTTTTTCTATGATCCAATGAATGTTGGAAATTTGATCTCTGGTTCTTCTACATTTTCTAAACTCAGCTTCTACATTTGGAAGTTCTCGGTTCATATATTGCTGAAGTCTAGATTGGAGGATTTTGAGCATAACTTTACTAGCATGTGAAATGTGTACAGTTGTACGGTAGTTGGAATATTCTTTGGCATTGACCTTTGTTGAGATTGAAATGAAAACTGACCTTTTCCAGTCCTGTGGCTACTGCTGAACTTTTCAAATTTGCTGGCATATTGAGTGCAACACTTTAACAGCATCATCTTTTAGGATTTGAAATAGATCCGTTGGAATTCCATCACCTCCACTAGGTTTGTTCATAGTAATGCTTCCTATGCTTCTCTACGCAGGTCAAGAAGCAACAGTTAGAACTGGACATGTAACAACAGACTGGTTCCAATATGGGAAAGGAGTACATCAAGGCTGTATATTGTCACCCTGCTTATTTAACTTATATGCAGAGTACATAATGAGAGATGCCAGGCTGGATGAAGCACAGGCTGGAATCAAGATTGGCAGGAGAAATATCAATAACCTCAGATACGTAGATGACACCACCCTTATGGCAAAAAGCGAAGAAGAACTGAAGAACCTCTTGATGAAAGTGAAAGAAGAGAATGAAGAAGTTGGCTTAAAACTCAACATTCAGAAAACTAAGATCATGGCAACTGGTCCCATCACTTCATGGCAAATAGATGGGGAAAAAATGGAAACAGTGACAGACTTTATTTCTAAGCTCCAAAATCACTGCAGATGGTGACTGCAGCCATGAAATTAAAAGATGCTTGCTCCTTGGAAGAAAAGCTATGACCTACCTAGACAGCATATTAAAAAGCAGAGACATTACTTTACCAACAAAGGTCCATCTAGTCAAAGCTATGGTTTTCCCAGTAGTCATGTATAGGTGTGAGAGTTGGACTATAAAGAAAGCTGAGCGCCAAAGAATTGGTGCTTTTGAACTGTGGTGTTGGAGAAGACTCTTGAGAGTCCCCTGGACTGCAAGGAGA
>NW_011493897.1:467331-467604 GCF_000754665.1 Bison bison bison | reverse complement strand
CACAGCAACCCACTCCAGTATTCTTGCCTGGAGAATCCCCATGGACAGAGGAGCCTGGCAGGCTACAGCCCATGGGGTTGCAAAGAGTTGGACATGACCGAGTGATTAAGCACAGACAGACAGGGTTCTAGAGCACAGGCTCAGTAGTTGTGGTGCACGGTCTTAATTGCTCTGCAGCATGTGGGATCCATGGACCAGAGATTGAACCCATGTCTCCATGGCAGGCGGATTCTTTACCACTGAGCCACCAGGGAAGCCCTTGAGTTACCATTT
>NW_011493897.1:446997-467231 GCF_000754665.1 Bison bison bison | reverse complement strand
TGCTCCTTGGAAGAAAAGCTATGACCTACCTAGACAGCATATTAAAAAGCAGAGACATTACTTTACCAACAAAGGTCCATCTAGTCAAAGCTATGGTTTTCCCAGTAGTCATGTATAGGTGTGAGAGTTGGACTATAAAGAAAGCTGAGCGCCAAAGAATTGGTGCTTTTGAACTGTGGTGTTGGAGAAGACTCTTGAGAGTCCCCTGGACTGCAAGGAGATTCAATCAGTCCTCATAAAGGAAATCAGTCCTGAATATTCATTGGAAGGACTGATGCTGAAGCTGAAGCTCCAATACTTTGGCCACCTGATGCAAAGAGCTGACTCAGTGGAAAAGACCCTGATGCTGGAAAAGACTGAAGGTGGGAAGAGAAGGGGACAACAGAGGATGAGATGGTTGGATGGCATCACTGATGTGATGGACATGAGTGAGTAGGCTCTGGGAGTTGGTGATGGACAGGGAAGCCTGGCATGCTGCAGTCCACGGGGTTGCAAAGGGTTGGACATGACTGAGCAACTGAACTGAATGCTTCCTAATGTCCACTTGAATTCATACTCCAGGATGTCCAGCTCTAGGTAAATGACCATTCGATCATGGTTATCTAGTCATTATGACCTTTCTTGTAGAGTTCTGTGTATTTTTGCCACCTGTTCTTTGTCTCTTTTGCTTCTGTTAGGTCCTTATTGTTTCTGCCCTTTTAGCATGCCCATTGTTACATGAAATGTTTCCTTGGTATCTCTAATTTTCTGGGAGATCCCTAGTCTTTCCCATTCTGTTGTTTTCCTCTATTTTTTGCACTGTTCACTGAATAAGGCCTTCTTCTTTCTCCTTGCTGTTCTCTGGAATTCTGCGTTCAGTTGGGTATAACTTTCCCTTTCTCCCTTGCTTTTCACTTCTCTTCTTTCCTCAGCTACTTGTAAAGCCTCCTCAGACAACCACTTTGCCTTCTTGCATTTCTTTTTCTTTGGGATGATTTTGGTCATTGTCTTCTATACAGTGTTACAAACCTCTGTCCACAATTCTTCAGGCACTCTGTCTACCAGACCTAATCCCTTGAATCTATTCATCACCTCTACTGTATTTATATATCAAATGTATGTATATATCAAATAAGGGATTTGAGTTGTTAGGTCTTACCTGAATGACATAATGTTTTTTCCTACTTTCTTCAATTTTAGCCTGAATTTTGCAGTAAGGAGCTCATGATTTGAGCCACAGTCAGCTCCAGGTTTTGTTTTTGCTGACTGTATAGAGCTTCTCCATCTTTGGCTATAAAGAATATAATCAATCTGATTTCAGTATTGACCATTTGGTGATGTCCATGTGTAGACATTATTATTATTATAATTCAATTCAGAAGTATACTTTAATACTTAGAGCTTTAAAGTCATGAGAAATTTTAAAACTTACTTTCAATCTATGTACTTAAGAGCATAAACTATAATACATTTAGATAAAATTCTAATAAAATGGAAGTTCAATAAGGAAATTAAATAATGTATATTTCCAACTCTTAAAAAAGAGCATGCTTATGTATTTTCAGAAATGGATCATGGTAGCAATCAAATTGTTATTCAGACTCCACAGGAGTGCTGTACCTATCTTAATTAAATATGCCAATATGCATGATACCCTGAAAATTATATGTTTTGCATCTTTTAAAAGTTATGTTGAAAATCTTTTATATTACTTAATAATGTGGATGGTATGATATAGTTTTTCAAGATTAATCAAAGGCTTATATGAGAAAAAATATTTATTGCCCCTTTCTTGAACGTTTGTGTATCTTGACCATCTTTTCTTAAAGGAATGTTCTGTTTTGTTATAGGGGCTGAATAGTCAGCTTCACTTTATTTTGTTAGCTTTATTGAGATATAACTTACATTTAACTTTGTGTAAGTTTGAAGTGTACAATGTGATTTGATACACTATATACTACAATATGATTATCACTATGGTATAATTACCATATCTTTTTGTGGTACAAACATTGAAGATCTACTTTCTTGGCAATTTTCAAGTATACAGTGCAATACTGTTAACTATAGTCACAATGCTTTGCACTAGATTCCCACAACTTATTCATCTTCTAGTGGAAAATTTGTACCCACTGACCAATCTCTCCAAGTTCCCACACTCCCCAGATCTTGATAATCACCACTCTACTCTGTTTTTACCAGTTTGACGTTTTTAGATTCCATATATAAGTGAGATCATGTGGTATTTGTCTTTCTTTATCTGATTTATTTCACTTAGTATGATGGCCTCAAGGCCTGTCCATGCTGTCACAAACTGGAAAATTTCCTTCTCTTTTATAGCCAAATAATATTATCTATAGAGAGAGACTGCACACATTCTTTATCCATCATCTATTAGTGGACACTTCATTGTTTCTGTGTCTTGGCTATTATAAATAATGCTGCAGTGAATATGAGGCTGCATGCATCTTTTGGAGTTACTAGTTTTTAAAATTTATGTATTTATTGTTTTTGGTTGCTGCAAAGGATTTTCTCTAATTTCAGCAAGGAAGGGCTCCTTTCTGCTTGTGGTGTGCAGGCTTCATGTTGTGGTGGCTTCTCTTATTGAGGAGCACAGGCTCTTGAGCATGTGGGCTTCAGTAGCTGCGGCACGTGGGCTCAGCAGCTTCTGGGCTGCTTCCCTGATGGCTCAGCTGCTGAAGAATCTGCCTGCAATGCAGGAGACCCTGGTTCAATTCCTGGGTTGGGAAGTTCCACTGGAGAAGGGGTAGGCTACCCACTCCAGTATTCTTGGGCTTCCCTGGTGGCTTAGATGGTAAAGATGCAATGTGGGAGACCTGGGTTTGATCCCTGGGTTGGGAAGATGCCCTGGAGAAGGGCACAGCAACCCACTCCAGTATTCTTGCCTGGAAAATCCCATGGACAGAGGAGCCTGGCAGGCTACAGTCCATGGGGTCGCAAAGAGTCAGACACGACTGAGCGACTTCACTTTCACTTTCACTTTCACACTGTTTTCCATAGTGGCTGCCCTTTGGGTACCCATAGTGCCCAAAGTTTCCCCCTGCCCCACATCCTTTCCAACACTCATTATCTCTAATTTTTTTTGTCTTTTATCTTCTGCCGTGTTTACTGTTCTGACAAGTGTGAGGTGATATCTCATTGTTTTGGTTTGCATTCCCCTGATCATTAGTGATGTTGGGCACCCTTTTGTGTCCCTGTTGGTCTTTTATTTGTCTTCTTTGGAAAAAAAAGTCTGTTCAGATCGTCTGCTCATTTTTTAGATTGTTTGTTATTTTCCCCCTGAGTCCTGTGAGTTCTTTCTATATTTTGGATATTACCCCCTTATCAGATACATGGTTTGCAAATATTTTATCCCATTCTGAACATTTTCTTTTCATTTTGTTGATTATTTCTTTTGCTGCCTAGGAACTTTCTTAGTTCGATATAGTCCCGCTAACTTATTTTTGCTTTGTCATTTGTGCTTAAGGTGTCATTACCAAAAAAATCATTGCCAAGACATTGTCAAGGAGATTTTCCCCCTGTGTTTTCTTCTATGAGTTTTACAGTTTCAGGTCTTACATTCAGCATTTAATCCACTTTGAGTTCATTTTTGTCAGTGGTGTAATCTAGGTGTCCAATTTTATTTTCTGCATGTGGTTATCCAGTTATCCTAGCACCATTCATTGAAGAGACTATCCTTTCCCCATTGAGTATTCTTGGTCAAATATATATGGGTTTATTTCTGAGCTCTCTATTCTGTTCCACTGATGTATATATCTGTTATTATGCCAGTATCATACTGTTTGGAATACTATACTTTGCAGTATAGTTTGAAATCAGCAAGTGTGATGCTTCCAGTTTTGTTCTTCTTTCTCAGGATTACTTATTCAGGGTCCTTTGTGATTTCATGTGAATTTTAGGATTGTTTGCTGTATTGCTGCTAAAAAAAAAAAAAAGGCATTGGAATTTTGATAGATATTGCATTGAATATATAAATGGCTTTGGGTAGTATGAACAACATTAATTCTTCTAATCCATGAACACAGGATATTTTTCCATTTGTTTGTGTCTTCTTTAATTTCTTTCATCAGTCTTGTAGTTTTAAGTATACATATCTTTTACCTTCTTGGTTAACTTTATTCCAGATTATTTCATTGTTTTTGATGCTACTGTGAATGAGATATTTCCCCCCAAATATCCTGTTCTTAATGTATAGAAATATAATTAATTTCTGTATGTTGGTTTTATATCCTTCAACTTTACTAAATTTGATTAGCTACAACAGTTTTTTTGGTTGAATCTTTATGATTTTCTATATATTAGATATCATCTTCAAATTAAGACAATGGAATCTAAAAAAATAATGCAAACAAATGTATATGCAAAACAGAAAGAGACTCACAGATATAGAGAACAAATTAGCAGCTACCAAAGAAAAGAGGGAAGAGAAAGGGGCAAATTAGGGTTCTGAGATTAATAGATACAAACTATCATGTATAAAATGGATAAGCAATGGGATATATTGCACAGCACAGGGAATTATAGCCATTATCTTGTTAAAACTTTTAATGGAGTGTGAGCTATAAAAATATTGAATCACTATACTATATACCTAAAAGTAATATAATATTGTAAATCAACTATAGTTCTATTAAAAATAAATAGGGGCTTCATTGGTGGTCCAGTGGTTAAGAATCCACCTTGCAATGCATGGAATACTGGTTCATACCCTGGTCCAGGAGGATCCCATATTCCACAAGGCAATGAAGCCTGTGCCCCACGACAACTACTGAAGCCCACATACCCTAGAGGCTGTGCTCCACAACAAGAGGAGCCACTGCAATAAGAAGCCTGCAGCCCACAACTAGAGAGTAGCCCCTGCTCACTGCAGCTGGAGACAGTCTGCAAGCAGCAGTGAAGACCCAACACACAAAAAATAAATAAACAAAAATAATAAACAAACAATCCGTGATGGAACCACTGGACATCTAAATGCAAAGGAGTGAATATAGATACAAGCTTTTTACACCCGTCACAAAAATTAACTGAAAATGAATCAAAGACCTAAATGTAAAATTATAAAGAATAACATAGAAGAAAAACTATATTACCTTGGATAGAGCAATGACTTTAAATACAACACCAAAGCACAGACCTTGAAAGAATTGATATTGAACTTCATTAAAATTAATAACTTCTGCTCTGTAAAAGATAATGTCAAGAGAATGAGGAAACCACAAACTGAGAAAAAATATTTGCAAAAGACACATCTGACAGAGGATTAATCCAAAATATACAAAGAACTCTTAAAACTCAACAATAAGAAGACGATCCAGTTTTAAAATTGGCCAAAGACTTCAACAGACACTTCACTGAAGAATAGATACACATGTTACCTAGCATTCATGCTTCTTGGTAATTATTCAAAGGAATTGAAAGCTTATGTTCACACAAAAATCTGCATATGGATTATTTATAGCAGGATTATTCATAATTGACAAAAGTTAGAAGTAACCAAAATGTCCTTCAGTAGGTGAGTGGATAAACAGTGGTACATCTACCCATGAAATATCATTTAATGATATGATATTGATGTATATATGTCATTATACATTTGTCCAAACCAATAGAATGTACAATACCAAGAGTGAATTACAATACAAACTATGAACTTTGGGTCATTATGAGGTGTCAATGTAGGTTTTTGCACTTTAACAGATGTACCATTCTGGTACATGTACCGGATGTACCATCTGGTTGATAATGGAGGAGGCTATGCATGTGTGGGGGCAGGGAGTGTATAAGCAATCCCTATGCTTCCTCTCAATTTTGCTGTGAACCTAAAACTGCTCTAAAAAAAAAAATAGTCTTTAAGAATAATAAAGGATTGAAGTATGAATGTATGCTACAACATAGATGAACTTGAAAACTTTATGTTTATTGAAAGAAGCCATACACAAAAGGTCACATGTTATTCCATTATATAATGTGCCCAGAATAAGCAAATCCATAGACAAAGAAAGCAAACTTGTGGTTGCCAAGAGTGCTGGGGGAGGAGAAATGACTGCTGTTGGCTAAGAGATACTTTTGCGGGGTGGGGATGAAAATGTCCTGGAGTTAGAAGGTGGTAATGGCTATACAATTTTGTGAATATAGTAAAAAAAAACAAACAAAAAAAAAAACCATTGAATTGTATACTTTAAAGGGGTGAGTTTTGTGGTATGTGAGTTTTATGTTAATGTGTGCATGGTGTGCTAAGGTACTTCAGTTGTCTCTTATTCTTTGCAACCCTATGTACTACAGCCCACCAGGCTCCTCTGTCTGTGGGATTCTCCAGAAAAGAAAACTGAGGTGGGTTGCCATGCCCTCTTTGAGAGGATCTTCCTGACTCAGGGGTCAGATCTACGTCTCCTGCATTGGCAGGTGGGTTCTTAACACTAGTGCCACCTGGGAACCCCTTGTGTATTAATAATTCTTTTTAAAAGGATTATTTAAATTTGAATTTGAATCAGTTGGGGAAAAAATCAAGCAAACCATTTACTTGTTTGCATTATCTGGATCATATTGTTTTAGCTAGTCAGTTTGATAAGTCAACCCAGTAGCCCCCCATGGTTTCAGTCAGAGGTAGAAGATAGAGGGTTCATTTTATGTCTTTGCCTGTTAGACTCTAAGCTGTAATAGCTGAAGCTGTCTCTTTTTATTGCACTTGTAAATATGCACTAAGGCTCCCAAATAATGGACAGAGCCAATAAACATAATGAATAGATTAATAATAAAACCAAATTATGAAAGGAAAAGAGCAAATGACGGGCATGCACTGTTGTCAGAACAAATTCAGTCAAGTGAGAAAAACAGCCTGTTGGATTCAGCTGCTAAGGAAGCAGCAATTTATTTAGAAAGCAGCTGCCTTTCCAGAATGGATTATCTTTTGATAAAAGTGATGAATATGTATATATGAACAGGGAGGGGCCTGGTTAAAGATTGCACTCAGGATAACTCAATTGATTCTTTCAGAATTGTGCAACTTGGCAATGAATCAGCATCACTGGCAGGCCATTTGCTTTTCTGTGGCAGTATGTGGTTGAAACACACTCTTCTCTCTTAGCTTCCATGTTACACTAGCTAACCCGACCTACAAAATGAGAGAGAAGACTGTTCCTATAGAGATTTAGGATTGGGTCATTTTCATATGCTTCCCATCACTAATATAGTTTATAAATGTAAAGTATATCAAATGCCTTTGAAACTCTCAGTTGAAAAGGGGAATTTGAGCAGGTCAAAAAAAATCAAAGACAACCCACCCCCAAGTCACAAAATTAACAATCTTTAAACATCCATTCCTCACCCAGGAGTGAGTGAAGTAGAGAGGTTTGACTGAAACTGCCACTTTGGCTAAGTTTGTAAGAAGCTCCTTTTATCTTCCAGGTTTCTTTCATTTGCTTACTGACCCTTAGATAAAAGGACAGAACTCTTAGCTTCACCTAGTGGCCCAAGAAGCCTCTTCCCTTTTCAGTAGAGCCTGGAGCAGAACCAGAGCCCCACCCTACCTCTGTTCATATCCCCTTGGGGTATGCCAGCCAAGAACTATAAAAGAGCTGAGCAAGGATAGAGTAAGGGTCTTATCCCAGGTCTATATCTCAGTTCTAATAACTTTGGGCAGGTTACTCACTATTTAAACCTCAGCTTCCTCATCTGTATATTAGAGATAATAATAGTATTTAATCCACAGGGTTGCCGCCGCTGCTGCTAAGTCATTTCAGTCGTGTCCGACTCTGTGCAACCCCATTGATGGAAGCCCACCAGGCTCCCCCGTCCCTGGGATTCTCCAGGCAAGAACACCGGAGTGGGTTGCCATCCACAGGGTTACTAGGGGATTAAATGAAGTCATGCTATGGTTGTTAATAGTACTTTCTCTCCTTACTTAAGTATCCCTCCTACATAAATGAAAGATGAGAGAGACTGAGTTTCTAGCTTAGAATCTCAACGGATAAATATTAATCACTAGAAAAAGAATGAGTCTCTATCAGTAACTTCTGACTTGTTGTCTGAAAATTTGGAACTCAGTTTGATGAAAAGGTTTCCTTTCTGGGATGCACTTCCTCTGGCATCATCTGGCTCAGTGTGGTAACCCTCAAGGCAGGTTCAAGTGACTTGGGTCACCTGACTCATCCCATGGTGCACACAGAAGGTGAGGACTCCAAGGGGAGAACATTGAATGGAGGAGAGTGGGAGAAGGAGTCACCTCACATGGCCACTCTGCTCCTGTTAATGATCCTGGTTGCCAAGGAGGATAAATCACGGTTTCCCAGCAGTAGATCCAGGATTCATTGACTCAGTGACTCCAATGGACATTTTGCTGGCAGCCTTTGGTATTTCTGCACTTTTACAGTGAGGAAGACAAATAATCTTAGAAACCAAAAGAAATGCCTCTGTATGACCATAGCACATGTGTTCTTCTGAACTTCATGGAGGATTGTGGTAAGATAGAATTCCTGAGAGTATTTGTTGTAAAGTGTTGTGAAATTTTCTGTGTGTGTTTTTTCTTAAAACTTGTCTTTTATGAAAAGGCACCTGCTTCCTTTAACTGGAAGCACTTTCTGTGTGCAACAACTTTCTAGAGCAACTGCTGTGAGAAATCATTTTACGCAAACTTAAGGACTTCCTAGTGAGGAAAAATTGCTTCAAAGAGGAATAGCTCCTATTATTGTTCTGAGGACAATAAAGTATTATTCCCTTATCATGAAAAAGATAGTCACAGAGGTTCCTGCTACTTATATAACCAACTAACATGACTAATTGTTCTCTTTCCACTTATGCTGCTTATAAGAGAAGTTGTAAAAGAAACAGAAGATGAGCCGGGGGGAAGGCAGTGGAGTTCTATATTTAGTCCTAATAGGCAAGCTAGGTAAAGAAATCACCTGTGGCTCTGACTGAGGGAAGTTGTGGTACCAAAATCACCTGAAATCCATGATTTATCCTAGTAAGATGTTCTAGGAATGAAAGTAGGAGAAGGCAATGGCACCCCACTCCAGTACTTTTGCCTGGGAAATCCCATGGATGGAGGAGCCTGGTGGGCTACAGTCCATGGGGTCGTGAGGAGTCAGACACAACTGAGCAACTTCACTTTCACTTTTCACTTTCATGCATTGGAGAAGGAAATGGCAACCCACTCCAGTGTTCTTGCCTGGAGAATCCCAAGGATGGGGGAGCCTGATGGGCTGCCGTCTATGGGGTCGCACAGAGTCGGACACGACTGACGTGACTTAGCAACAGCAGCAGCAGCAGCAAGAATGAAAGTAATATAAGAACTCAGATGAATTAGAAGGAAACCTTTACCAAAGCCTGAGAATATGAATCAGGATTAGACTGAGCAGTGATATATAATGTGAGAAAGATTTTTTTAATGTATTTATTTTTAATTATTTTTGGCTGTGCTGGGTTTTTGTTGTTGCGCCTAGGCTTTCTTTAGTTGTAGTGAGCAGGGGCTCTTCTCCAGTTGTGGTGTGTGGGCTTCGCACTGCAGTGGCTTCTCTTGTGGCTTTCAGGCTCTAAAGCATGGGCTCAGGAGTTGTGGTGCACGGACTTAGTTACCCCTGCAGCATGTGGTTGGTATCTTACCAGACCAGACACTGAACCTGTGTCCCATGCATTGTAAGGTAGATTCTCAACCACTGGACCATCAGGGAAGCCTGAGAAAGACGTCTGATTTTACCTGCTTATTTTTTAATTCTATTTTAATTTTTGTTGACATATAATTGATTATAATGCTGTGCCAATCTCTGCTATATAGCAAAGTGACTCAGTTATTCACATATAGACATTCTTTTCTAATTGTTTATTTGGATATTATATTTTTCATATACTTATAATATTTTAAATGGTTGTGTTTAATGTTGGCTATTTAAGTAAGAAAATGTGCTTTCAAAAAAATGAAGAATAATATAACAGAAATCTTACCAAGCACTATCTTTCTGTTACCTGTGCTCAGGGTTACCTGTTTATTTGGACCATGAGATAGATCATTATTAAGTCATTCATGGATATGAAGGGAAATTTCAGAAAGAAATTGCTTTCTCTATGAAAAGGGCCAATCTTGATTAATAACACTCTCTAGATACTTTCAGATATTTGTCTTTTATAATCATCTTGAGTGTGTGTGTGTGTGCTCAGTCACGTCTGCTCTTTGCAACCCCATGGACTGTAGCCCACTAGGCTCCTCTGTCTATGGGATTTCCCAGCAAGAATACTGGAGCAGGTTGCTGTTTCCTTCTCCAGGGGATCTTCCCAACCTGGGGATCGAACCCATGACTCTTGCTCATCTTACTTGTACTTATCCCAGGACAAACACTAGTGGATTTTCTTCTGTGTACATTAGATAAACTGAATTTTTCAGTCAAGGCCGGAAGGTTTAGACCAGATTTCTACCTGGGAATGTTATGAAATATGGAATACTATAATAAGGGGCAAATAAGGGACAAGTGCTTGTACCTTGACTAAATTCAGTTTCTTATCTAATATACACAGAAAAAAGCCACCGGTGTTTGTCCTGGGATAAGTGGTGAGAAACAAGGAGAGCAGGAAGGATTTTCGAGGTCAGGAGACAAATTCAAAAGACCACCACCATGCTTTCTGCATTCCCTTGCATCAGAAATGAAGATCCACACAGGAGGAAAAGAGAGGGGATAAGAAGGAGGGGGCTCATCCATGGGTGGTTCAGTATAAGCAGAGCCGTGTTAGCTCCTGTCATACTGTCATTTGCTGGGTCTGTCCCATACATCCAGGCCCAGAAGCAGATTCTCACCCAGGGAATGTGCCAAGTACTATAATCAACTCATTGCAAAACAACGTCTTGCTCTCTTGTAGTTGCAAAACTCCCTCATATATCTTTTGGCCCCTAGCTAAGGCTGCTTTATCTCTCAGGATCCCAAATGTGTCATCGTATTATGGAAATCTGCAGGTCGATATATTCTTAGCTCAGAGGAAGACTGTTCATTTCCTTAAGAAATGTTTTATGGAATTCCTGCCAAGTAAGACCTAACACTGTTCCAGCAACTGGGAGTACAAAGTTAGGCCAAATCGCCTCTTTCTCTCATGTGTGTTGGGAAAGTAAAAACAAGAACTACAAAGCCCTTGGTTTTGTGGGACTAAAAATCTATAGGAAAGACTGATGATTGGCCCAGTAGTATTGGAAGGTAGTTAAATGTGAAGATAGGGGAAGCACACTATAATGGGAGAATGGAGCAAGGGAGCCTGACTCCCAGAAGAGGTGTCAGGGAAAACTTCCCAGAGTGAGGGACATGTTAATGAGACCTAAAGGGTGAGTGGGCACCCCTGATGGCTCAGGGGTAAAGAACTTCCAAATGCAGGAGATGTGGGTTTGATCCCGGGTTGGGAAGATCCCCTGGAGAAGGACATGGCAACCCACTCCAGTATTCTTGCCTGGAGAATTCCATGGACAGAGGATCCTGGAGGGCTACAGTCCACGGGGTCGCAAAGAGTTAGACGTGATTTAGCAACTGAGCACAAAAGGGGGAGTAGATGTTAGTCAGGTGAAGAAGGTTAAAAAGATTATCAGGCAGTGGGAACAGCACATGGAGAAGACCAAGGGTGAAAAGAATCAGTTTTGCTAGAGAATGAAGTGCGTGAGTGCATGTCTCCCCACATGAGGTGGGGAGACAACAGGGTAACAGAAGGCATCTCAAACATAAGATGCCTACCAAGTAGCCAATCTGCCGCTTCTTTCTAAACAAACCCCAGTGGACATTCCTTAATCACAGGGAAGAAGACACATGAAAAGAGAAGCCTCCCCTTGAGAGGGACACAGGAAACGGTTAGCCTCTGGGCAGAACTGGACTCCAGTTGAAGCCAGAAGAGAGTTAAAGATGGAGAAAAGCTTGTCAGTTATAGGAAACATTCCGTGGAAACTTTGGGTGGGAGGACAACAGCAGGAAATTGAATCAAAAGCACAGAACACAGGGACTTCCCCTGTGGTCCAGTGATTAAGACACTGTGCTTCGACTTCAGGGTTGCAGGTTTGATCCGTGTTTGGGAAGCTAAGATCCCACATGCCATGGCCAAAAGATTTTTTTTTTTAAAGCACAGAACACAGAGATGTGAGTGGAGGGGTAGATAACCAGAAGAGATTGCATACTAGGAGGTGAAAAAAAAATAAATGGTTACATGGCAAAATGGACTTAGCTAATTAGGATTCTTTTAGTTAAAAGTAATAGAAAGTCCCTTGAATTGGTATGATATAAAAAACAAGTGAAGGGGCATTTGGCATAAAGATACAGAGATCTTTCATGGATCCGAGGGAGAGAATGCAGGAAGAATGGACCCTGAAGAAGAAGCTAGAAACAAGAACTATTACGTCTTTGCTTCTCTCTGCCTATTTTCTTATATATAGCTAATTAATTTTATCTGCTTTTTTGTCCACAGAGTGGATGCAGATCTCAAATTTACACATTCTGTTTCTAATAAAATGCGCTAGCAAACCATAACCAACTTCAGACCCAGTTCCAAAATTCCTTCAGTGATTTGATTGTCACAACCTGGGTACATGTCCGTTCCTTTTCCACATGGGACAAATGTGACAGTTAGCCCTGAACTCAGGAGCAGGGCTCCAAATTGTGATTCAGGAAGTTGACTCTAATACCCTCAAAATAACTTTCAAATGCTTTTCTGGCTATATGGGGTTGTCAGTGGTGGAGGGGTCCCTCTGGCCTTTCAGGGATTAGCAAACTCCTGGGTAAGTTCTTTCTGAGGCGTATTGGAGGTCTGATGACTGTGAAGACCCCAGTTGCTCCGCATGGTGTCTCCTGTGGCCCAAAATGAATGAGACTTCCAAACTACACAGCTCCCAAGGAGGTGACTTGAGGCCTACAGTAGATTGTGTAAAGGTACAGGTGGAGAAGTTCCCTCTCTTTCCTCCATGCAGCGGCTGCTCTTTGCCCTCCAGGTGCTCATTACACTGCAGAGGGTCTCATTTTTTTGTGGACACCAGAATCTACACATGCCATGGTTAAAATTCAAATTCCTGGGTCCAATCTTAACAATTCCAATTCACTGGTTTGATTCAATATCGAGGAATCTTCATTAAAAATTTTTTTTTAAATTTTATATTGGAGGATAGTTGATTTATAATGTTATGTTAGTTTCAGGTGTACAACAAAGTGATTTAGTTATACATATGAATATATCCATATACATACTCATATTTCCATTCTTTCTCAGTTTCTTTTCCCACATAGGTTATTACAAATTGTTGAGTTGAGTTCCCTCTACTATACAGTAGGTCTTTGTTGGCTGTTTTATATATAGTAGTGGGTAGGAATCTTCATTTTAAACAAGTACCTCAGGTGAGTCCAGTGCATGAAATCCTTGAATCACACTTTGAGAAATTTGGCAATGCCAGTTTGATGGCAACTTTCAGGATCTTAATCATGCAACCAGCTAAAAATCACTCCTTAAAGCTATATTTAACTCATTTTATATATCTACATACATCAGATTATTTCATTTGTGACTCAAATTTGTATTAAATACAAAAATGTCTTTTTTTGCATCATGTTTATTTGTTTTCTGATTTCACACCCAACATTGAAATTGCTCCTGCTTAATAATTCTTTTTTTTTTTTTTGTCTCTGCTTTTTATTACACTGTCTAGGCTTGTCATAACTTTCTTCCCAAGGGGCAGGCATTTTTTCTTTTTCTTTTTTTAATTTTATTTATTTATTTTTTTTACTTTACAATATTGTATTGGTTCTGCCATACATCAACATGCATCCACCACAGATGTACACATGCTCCCATTCTGAACCCCCCCACCACCACCTCCCTCCCCATACCATCCTTCCGGGTCATCCCAGTGCATCAGCCCCAAGCCTCCTGCATTCCACATCGAACCTGGACTGGCGATTCACCTCCCATACGATATTATACATATCCCAATGACATTCTCCCAAATCATCCCCCCCGTCCCTCTCCCACAGAGTCCAAAAGACTGCTCTACACATCTGTGTCTCCTCTGCTGTCCCACATACAGGGTTGTCATTACCATTTTTCTAAATTCCATATATATGAGTTAGTATACTGTATTGGTGTTTTTCTTTCTGGCTTACTTCACTAATGTTTCTGACTCTGTCCTCTGAGCAAACTCTTTTTCTTTAGTAAATAATTTACTACCGGTAACAGTCTGGTGATCTTTGCTTGTATCCCTTGGCTAACTTAGTTGTAGAGGTAGGAAAGCAATGTTTTGCTTTTTAACCTGTTACTTCTGTACTTTTTAGGTCAGGCCTGCATGCACGTGTATGTGCTAAGTCACTTCAGTCATGTCTGACTCTTTGCGACCCCATGGACCACAGCCCCCCAGGCTCCCCTGTTCATGGGATTCTCCAGGCAAGAATACTGGAGTGGGTTGCCATGCCCTCCTCCAGAGGATCTTCCTGACCCAGGGATCAAACCTGTGCCTCTTATGTCTCCTGCATTGGCAGGCAGGTTCTTTACTATTTGGGTCAGGAGCAGGTATAATAACATGCAACAAACAAAAATGTTAGGGTAAGTATGAAACTGAGAACCAGGAGTTCCAAATTATCTGTTTATCCTGAAAATAATAAAATCCCAGAATGCCAGAACTGGTAGAGATTTAGAGTCAATCCATCATTAGGTTGGCTATAATAATATGAACTGTTTATTAAGTAACTTCTATGTGTGGGGAATTCTATGTGCTTTGTATGTATTATTTCATCTAATCTTCACAGTAACACTTGAGAAAGGGATCATTATTCCTAATCGAGCCAGGGTTTTAAGAACATCTCAATAGGCTTGATCAGTGAGGACAGTCAATTAATAGGGATTAATATAAAGCCAGTCACAGCCGCATGGACAGGGAGGCCTGGCGTGCTGAGATTCATGGGGCCGCAAACAGTCGGACACAACTGAGCGACTGAACTGAACTGAATATAAAGCCGTTTACCTGGCCTCCAAACCTGGCTGCACGAGTTTGGGATGGGTAAGATTGGACTCCACAGAATTTTTGCATGAAATGACATGTGTGTTTTCACTGTGTCTGTAAAGCTACTAATACATAGGCAATAGAACCACTGCCAGCAAAGCTGTTTTCCTAAGCATCAATACATGGACAGAAGTTTTGTTCACTCTTTTCTCTGCTCATTGTTCTGTGTGGTTGATTCTAGACTCCATAGTTTATGAGAAATTTTGACCAACCAATCTCCAAAGGAGAGATACAGGGTCCTGAAAGACATTTCCTCTGAAGAACATATAAAGGAATGGAGGTTATTTAAAACCCCCTTAACATGAAAGCTACTTTGAATCCTTGAAGAGCTATGAGATGCACTCAGGAAGACAATGTGTGGTTCTGAGAACAGTAAGAGGTATGATGGATGGCCCTCATAGGGAGACAAATTTCAGCACAAGGTAAGGAAGCACTTTCCAACAACAAGGGCTGTACAACTACAATATGGAGCCCTGTGTGAGGCAGCAGGCTCCCCCTCCCTGGAGCATCCATGAAGATAAATCACTTACCCGGGAAGTTTGGGAGGAGATTCATTCCAGGATGTGGGATTGGGTCCTATGACTTCTCAGATCCCTTCCAATTCTGAGAACTTATTATTCTGGTACCACAGATAGGTTTTAGAAAGCTACCATATAAAAGACACTAAATCAGTGCTTTGAAGCACAGAAAATAAGGCATGATTCTTGCATTCAAATTACTTACCACCTAATGGATAAAAAGACAGGTTAAAAAGTAAATATAAAAATGCATAGTTCCTATTTGCAGGAAAGGAATGGAGATGAAGAGAATGGACTTGTGGACACAGTGGGAGAAAGAAAGGGCTAGGCAAACTGAGAAAGTAGGACCGACACACACGTATATATATACTATCATGTGTGAAATAGATAACTCCTGGGAAGTTACTTTATAACACAGGGAGCCCAGCCTGGTGCTCTGTGATGACCTAGATGAGTGGGATAGGGGGAGGGGAGGAAGGCATAAGAGGGAGGGGATCTATATATAATTATGGCTGATTTGCATTGTTGTATGGCAGAAACCAATACAACACTGTAAAACAATTTTCCTCCAATTAAAAATTAAATTAATAAAATGTGTAGTTCAACCCCCTTTTACAGCTGAGGTTAAAGTCAACATCTTCGTAGCTTCATTTATTGATGAAAGAATTGAGACTGAGGGATAGAGTGGATATTGGATCAGGTGTTGTACATAATAGAATAGAGATTCTATTATAGGGTGACGTTAATACTATATTAAAGTGATATAAAAAAATTAAAAAAAAATAAAGTGATATTTTATTCAGGGGTTTTTGGGATTCTGTATAACCCTTCCATTTAAATGATTCTGATGGTTATAGACAAAAGGTGAAGTAAACCAGAGAAAGTAAAGTAATATTGTGCAATGTCTGTAGACTAGTCTCTATATTCCGGTGGTCTAGGCTGTACTGTTTGGAGAAATTGTTTCTCTAAGTGGGTTGGATTGAATTGCATGGAAACAAAGCAGGCTGTTGGGCCCACTCTTTGTAAATACCTTCCACAAAACCAAACCCTCCTCCCTGATCCTACAACTATAACAGGCAACAAGGAAAAGACAAGTACCAGTTGCAGTTTGCATGTGGACTTGACCTCTGCTACCTGCCATGGATCTTCTCACTCAGATCCTGCCATCACGTGGGAGACAAGGAGGAAAGATTGCCAAGGCTGCCCCTGGAAGGAAACAAAAGGAGAGAAGAGAAGAGAAACAAAACACACTGAGACTGTTTTCTTTAAGAGCTTTACCTGCTGGTAACTGGCCAATCCAAACTTGGACTCCTCCTCTAGGGGAGAGTCTCCCACTGTATCCCAAGTCACCCTGTGAGAGGGCAGGAGACAGGAGTATTAGGTGAGAGAGCCCAAGAGAGTCTTGGACTTTATTCTCCCAGAGGTCAACATTGCTGTTTCATATCATAAAGTTAATGATTCCTGTTTCTAAGTTACCTTTGGTGTGTTCATCACACCTTTTTAAAATTAATTTTTATTGGAGTATAATTGCTATACAATGTGTTTCTGCTGTGCAGCAAAGTGAATCAGCCGTACGTATACATATATCTCCTTTTTTTGGATTTCCTTCCCACTTAGGTCACCACAGAGCATTGAGTAGGGTTCCCTGTGCTATCGGAGAAGGCAATGGCACCCCACTCCAGTACTCTTGCCTGGAAAATCCCATGGATGGAGGAGCCTGGTAGGCTATAGTCCATGGGGTCGCTAAGAGTCGGACACGACTGAGTGACTTCCCTTTCACTTTTCACTTTCATGCATTGGAGAAGGAAACGGCAACCCACTCCAGTGTTCTTGCCTGGAGAATCCCATGGACGGGGGAACCTGGTGGGCTTCTGTCTATGGGGTTGCACAGAGTTGGACACAACTGAAGCGACTTAGCAGTAGCAGCAGCCCTGTGCTATACAGTAGGTTTTCATTAGTTCTCTATTTTATACACAGTATCAATAGTGTATGTACACGAACCCCAATCTCCCAATTCATCCCACCTTCCTTACCCCACTTGGCATCCATATGTTTTGTTTCTACATTACATCTTTTTAAGGGCTATGAGCTCTTTGAATAAATGTTAACTAGTTGTATGGCTTAAGAGTTGAACATTAGTTGGAATCTCAGATAATTTTTTGAAATACCTAGACAAGAATTTAATGATTATGAACTATGCAATAGGCATTCTGCATAAATTAATAAGTTACAAAATTTATTATAATAACCCTGTGATTCAAGGATTATTATTAACAAAAGATTTTGTTTTCCATCACACTGAGGTTTCACACAAACATACTTCTGTTCATTCTGCGGCAAACTGAAAAACTTCTGAGAGTGTAGTTCTTAGTAATCTGAGGTGTGTTTGTGTTTCACAGGTTCCTTCAATCTTGGATCTTCTTTGCCAGTACCCAGCCTTGGGTTATTCCTCATGTAATTCTTCATGTCTGTTCTGTCTGCTGCCACCCCTAGGCAGCACAAAGAATTTCTGTGAGTAACAAATAGCTCAGTTGGTAAAGAATCCACCTGCTATGCAGGAGACCCTGGTTCAATTCCTGGGTTGGGAAGATCTGCTGGAGAAGGGATAGGCTACCCACTCTAGTATTCTTGGGCTTCCCTTGTGGCTCAACTGGTAAAGAATCCACCCATAATGTGGGAGACCTGGGTTTGATCCCTGGGTTGGGAAGATTGCCTGGAGAAGGGAAAGGCTACCCACTCTGTATTCTGGCCTGGAGAATTCCAGTACAGTCTATGGGGTCACAAAGAGCCGGACACGATTGAGCGACTATCACTTTCATGAAGCCACACTCCCAGGGTTCACTCTGATATATGCATGCTCTCCTGGGCAGGAGTCTCATTGCTCTTCATGTAATCACTTTACACATCACTGTTAACTCCCTGATACATCCCTCTTAGTATCGATTCTATATTTTTCCATACTCCCTAAACCTTCCACCTTTGACCCGACTCCTTCTCCACAACTTCATTCTTAGCAGATGGCCATTCTACTATAATATGCCCCCCACTTCAAATGGATGCTCACTGACTTTTCTTCATAGAGACTTGATCACCATAGCAACCACTGCTAGCTTTGGTTCATTTCCTTAGAAGCCCATACTGGCAGAGATAGCTGAATCATGGAACTTTTGCAAGGAAATGCTGGGAACCCTTGGTTCTGGGGCCTGAAATCTCAAGGGCAGCTGTAAATTCAACTAACCAGAAAGAAACAGATCCAGAAGGACAAAGGGAAAGCAAAAGGGAGTCTAGAAATAGCCATCTCTTGTCCTGCCAGCTTCTTGAGGGAAGTCATAGGTTCTGTGAAAAAATAGAGGTAGAGCTGAAATTTGAAAGCCTAATATCAAAAGACATCATGCCTTGTTTCTTGCATTACTTTGAATGCATTAAAAATGTGAACTTTAAAGAAAGAAAATGAATATCTGACACTGTTTATCCCTTCAGACTTACAGAGTTAAAAGATGGAGTGATATAGAAGGAGCCGCAGGGCTCCAGACCTGCACGCCCGCCAAGTGGCCCCGCCGCCAGAAACGCAAGCCTGAAACACCAAGGAGGCGCCCCGTGAGCCCGGCTCCCGCCGCCCGCCGGCCGGCCCCGTCCTTAAGCACGTCCTCCCGTCCACTTGCTCGCCGGAGACATGGAGTCCTGAAGGAGATCCGAACTCTTCAGAAGACCACACACCTGCTGTTAAGAAAGAACCCCTTATGCCGCCTGGTGAGCTCCAGGGAGCCTCCCGCCAACCCCTGTGCAGCCTCCTTTGTTTAAATTTCCCGGGTGTTGGGGCCCTGTCATCTCTTGCCCAAACGGCAAGGGACCTCTTCTATAATCTGATCAGGGACACTTCAGCTCCTGAAAACTTGAGCCTGCCGAGGGCAACTTCTCATTCTTTATAGAGTTCGTTTCTAACCCCCACCACCTTTGAAACTGTGCTCTTTGATTTTGTAAAAGGAACTCTCTCATCCAACCACCCTCTCATCCCTTCTCCTGCCCTAACAGATTGTCTCCTCCTCTCCCCACACCATGACCAGGATAGATGTGCCCATCTCTAACCTCCTTGGAGTTGACACCTAGTTAGGTGTTAGCTACTAGTTAGGTCCCAAGGTTAAGCACCAGGAAGGAAGAACAGAAGTGAAGATTCATGGAGGCTCACAGAGAGAGTCTGTCTTCTTTGAGTCTCCTTTTCCTCTCTACTCTTCCCCTTGCTCCCCATCCCCGCTCTTTCACAGGCAAGAGAAATATGTGTTCAATTCACTCGTGGTGTGGACTTCAATTGGCAAGCCCAGGCCCTGTTGGCCCTACAAGAGGCGGCAGAAGCATTTCTAGTTCATCTCTTTGAGGATGCCTATCTCCTCTCCTTACACGCCGGCCGCGTCACGCTCTTCCCGAAGGATGTGCAGCTGGCCCGGAGGATCCGAGGCATTCAGGAAGGGCTTGGCTGAGCTCTGGCCACCCGCCCAAATCTCTGGTTGATACCAGAGCTTCTGCCTGTAGCCAGGACCAGATCCACGGAGTACAAGGTGTTGCCTGGACTTGCTCTCTCAAAGCAGAGCGTGCGAGTTGCTTTTGTAGTTAGTTGTTTTTTAGAAGAAGACTGCATGGCTTTCCTCTGTAACAGAGGCAATATATGAGAGAATCAACACATTCCAGAAATCCTGAGAATAATTTTCAGATGAAGAGACTCTAAGGTT
>NW_011493897.1:446328-446897 GCF_000754665.1 Bison bison bison | reverse complement strand
CTGTTATCTACAGTCTACTATTTGGCTTCCTGGGTAGCGCTAGTGGTAAAGAATCTGCCTGCTAATGCAGGAGACGCAAGAGACAGGGGTTCGATCCCTGAGTTGGGAAGATCCCCCTGGAGGAGGGCGTGGCAACCCACTGCTGTATTCTTGCCTGGAGAATCCCATGGACAGAGGAGCCTGATGGGCTACAGTCCAGGGGGTTGCACTGTCGGACACGACCGAGCATGCACATTTGGCAGTTTGATGGCCAGGTTGCAGCACACCACCTATTTTCCACTGCCTTTTACTCTATGAGTCTACTCTTTTTCTCAGGCACGTCCTCCCGTCCACTTGCTCGCCGGAGACATACAGTCCTGAAGGAGATCCGAACTCTTCAGAAGACCACACACCTGCTGTTAAGAAAGAGCCCCTTCTGCCGCCTGGTGAGCTCCAGGGAGCCTCCCGCCAACCCCTGTGCAGCCTCCTTTGTTTAAATTTCCCGGGTGTTGGGGCCCTGTCATCTCTTGCCCAAACGGCAAGGGACCTCTTCTATAATCTGATCAGGGACACTTCAGCTCCTGAAAACT
>NW_011493897.1:441887-445339 GCF_000754665.1 Bison bison bison | reverse complement strand
CAGCTGTAGTCCATGGGGTCGCTGAGAGTCGGACACGACTGAGCAACTTCACTTTCACTTTTCACTTTCCTGCATTGGGGAAGGAAATGGCAACCCACTCCAGTGTTCTTGCCTGGAGAATCCCAGGGACAGGGGAGCCTGGTGGGCTGCCGTCTATGGGGTCGCACAGAGTTGGACACGACTAAAGCGACTTAACAATAGCAATTAGGCTACACAACAAAGCACTACAATAAAACAGAGTCACACTGTACCCGTGTAAGAACAAAGTACAGTGAAAACACAGACAGGGCAATTTATGTTGTCCTGGGGACTTGAGAGAGGAAGGGCTGGCAAAAGCTTCATAAGAGAGAAAATATTTGAGCTGTATTTTGCCCTCCTTCTTTATTCCTAGGTGATATTTTAAATCATAGTCTCTTTTGGAGGAAATTTTTTAAAATTTATTTTAATTGGAGGCTAATACAATATTGTGGTGGTTTTTGCCATTGACATGAATCAGCCACGGGTGTACATGTGTCCCCCACCCTGAACCCCCCTCCCATCTGCCTCCTCATCCCATCCCTCTGGGTTGTCCCAGTGCACCGGCTTTGAGTGCCCTGCTTCATGCACTGAAGTTGGACTGGTCATCTAATTCACATATGGTAATATTCATGTTTCAATGTTATTCTCTCAAATCATCCCACTCTCACCTTCTCCTACAGAGTCCACAAGTCTGTTCTTTGCATCTGTGTCTCTTTTGCTGTCTTGCATATAGGGTCGTTGTTACCATCTTTCTAAATTCCATATATATGCATTAATATACTGTATTGGTGTTTTTCTTTCTGACTTACGGAAATTTTTTTTTTTAAGTTGGAAAAGAAGGGAAGCTATCCAGAAAGCTAATTCCTTTATAATTCTTCTCAGCCTCAGTCTAGGCTTGCCAGGGTCTCTGCTAGGTTATGCTCTTAGGTGGTATTACTGAGGATTGTGTGAGATATTCCCTCTCTATCCCAGAAGGCAGTAAATAGTTACTGATTCACTCTCCATATCCCTTAAGCTTGCATTACTTAATTTATTTCTTCCCATTAAATTATTGATAGGGAAAAAAAAATCTCTTACTCTTTTCCTCAAAGTGTTTTGAAACGATCAAGGAAACTATCATCTTAAGAGTGTTGGAAACCTTGGGGACATATGGCATTCAAATATTAGAGAGAATCTCTAATGATATAATTTTTAAAATGTCTTTCATTATTCTGTCATGTCCTGAAATCCCAATCCCATAAAAGCATAACAGAAATGGGGTTGGGGATTTTACTAAATTAAAATTTGTAAAGGAGGCAGGAAAGAAATTATGGTTTTCCTTACTTTCATTATTGTTCATTCCCCATTCCAGAAAACAAGTAAACTATTAGCTAAGAGTCACAATTAGATAATTCTATATAGGAAGCCAAGGCTAGAAGTTCAAAATTTAACAGGGCTGATGAAATTAGAAAAGTATCAGCCATCAAAATCTCATTTCCCTTTGGCAGCACTTTCTATGCAACCCCCCAGAAGTTTCTAGGGCTTCACCTATTATACTTAGAGTCATCAACATTACTGAAAGCACTTTAAAGGTATTAATTATTTTACTTTCCTAATTAGTGATGGAGCACACCTCTGAAGAATCGGAAGGGGATGGGTATCAGGAACCTCTGCTTGATGACAGGAAACCAAGTGACAAGAGAGAGTTGATCTGTCCCGAGACATCTAAAGGCAAATTGGAAACGACAGCTAGACTCAGGTTTGGTTCAACCTGAAAAAAGAAAAATGCTACCTCACTCACTGACACCAAAATATTCACCTTCACTTACAGAATGATTTTCTTCCTGGCATAATTTTTTTCCTTCGTTCAGCCTCAGAGATAATACTAATGATTACCAGAGATGGTAGTGAAAGCCAAACTTAATCACCATAATTGACAATTAAGTTGGGTAACAACACAGAGACAGGTGATTTCACACAGGGCTAATGAAAATGGGCTATTAAAATCTGCACACGTTTGGCAGCAATTATGAGCTCCTGGAACCATTTGCTTTGAAATGTGCGCATTTCACAGGCGGCTGCCTGCCAATGAGACAGCTCTGAGCAGGACCAAGAAAGAGGAAAAGGCAGAGTCACCAGAGGTTTTTGTAGGTGCCATTTGCTTTTGTGGTTTGCTGGATCTTTATTATTACATACCTGATATTTTAAAGCCAAAGAAAAATGCTCAGTTCACAGTTTTAGGGAATGATGACCCATTTTCCTACAAAACCACAGTGGGACTGGCAGATGATAGGGAGTAGGCATGGACAAATGCGTTAGAGTTGAGTAGAATAGAGGGGACCCGTGGAGTTTTAAGTGTGGGCCATGTGGGAGAAAGTTGGGTTTCCTGTCTAGAGTGCATCAGAGACCCTTATTTTAACAATTTTCATAAAATGAAAGGGCTCAGACTAAAGGATCTGCCTGCAATGCAGGATACCCGAATTTGATCCCTAGGTTGGGAAGATCTGGAGAAGGGAATAGCTACCCTGTACTCCAGTATTCTTCCCTGGAGAATTTTATGGAAGGGAGCCTGGCAGGTGTTAAAGTCCATGGGGTCACAGAGTCGGACTTGACTGAGTGACTAACGCTTTCACATTTTTACAAAATGTAAAGTAGAAGTAATAATCTCTGCTTCCCAAGGATAACAGAGAATAGTCATCCTTAAAGGCACTTGGATTAAGAAGGTGAGGTTACTTGACTGGTTCAACACTATTACTCCTTTATGTTCAGTCTGCCACCATTTTGCTAAAAGCCTCTCTCTATGAAGTTCATACTATCTGGATATGCCAGTTAGGAGGGAAGCTAATTAACTATTTTTAATAACAGGAAACCAGATGACAAAAAGCAGTTGTCTTAAGGCAATCTGGGAATAACATCTATATTTAAATATGGTGATTGAATCTTACTTTTTATTCACTCTGATAATCTCTCTTTTAAATGATACATTAGGACCACTCATATTTTAAGTGATACTCCTTAACTTAATCCTTAATCTAAGTGATTACTGATATCACTGGATTAATACCTACTATGTTTATACTGCCTCTTGAGAAATTTGTATGCAGGTCAGGAAGCAACAGTTAGAACTGGACATGGAACAACAGACTGGTTCCAAATAGGAAAAGGAGTTCGTCAAGGCTGTATATTGTCACCCTGTTTATTTAACTTACATGCAGAGTACATCATGAGAAACGCTGGACTGGAAGAAACACAAACTGGAATCAAGATCGCCGGGAGAAATATCAATAACCTCAGATATGTAGATGACACCACCCTTATGGCAGAAAGTGAAGAGGAACTCAAAAGCCTCTTGATGAAAGTGAAAGAGGAGAGTGAAAAAGTTGGCTTAAAGCTCAACATTCAGAAAATGAAGATCATGGCATCCGGTCCCACCACTTCATGGGAAATAGATGGGG
>NW_011493897.1:424711-441672 GCF_000754665.1 Bison bison bison | reverse complement strand
AGACTCTGATGCTGGGAGGGATTAGGGGCAGGAGGAGAAGAGGACGACAGAGGATGAGATGGCTGGATGGCATCACTGACTCGATGGACGTGAGTCTCAGTGAATTCCGGGAGTTGGTGATGGACAGGGAGGCCTGGTGTGCTGTGATTCATGGGGTCGCAAAGAGTCGGACACGACTGAGCGACTGATCTGATCTGATCTGATGTTTATAATTGGCTTATTTATTGAACTTGTTCTTTTTATCTGCCCCTCTTTTTCTGCCTATTTTGGTTTTAACTGAGTATTTTGCGTGATTCTATTTTATCTCCTCTGTTAGCATCCCAATTACACTCACTTTCTGTGTAATTGAGTGTATTTTTTTAGTGGTTGCTCTATAGTTTGCACCTGCTGCTGCTAAGTCGCTTCAGTTGTGTCTGACTCTGTGCAACCCCATAGACGGCAGCCCACCAGGCTCCACCAACCCTGGGATTCTCCAGGCAAGAAGACTGGAGTGGGTATAGTTTGCAGCACGCATTTACAATTAATTTGCCTGTTTCTTCATGCTTGTCGGAGGTATCTTATAACAAAGTATTCCCAATTCCTCCCTCCCATCTCTTATAAAATTTTTCTCTTGTGTTTTATTTTTTATTTACTAAATTAATATATGTTGCTTTTTGTTTAACCCTTTACATTCCTCTCTGGCTGACATGCACAAAACAAGAAAAACTGGAAAGGCCCAAAGCTAATAGAGTTAGCAAAGACAGGTGAGAAATTTCTAGAAGTAAATGGTATGGTTCTGATCTAGAATAGCCTTTATATCAATAGAATTTAAAACTTTTTTTTTGTGAATCACTTGAGAAGGCAAAATAGGTGACACTTCATCCATTTCTGAAGGAAGAACTTGGTGACAACAGATCTGAAGGAACAAAATGTACATTGCTGCTATAAACGTTTTCAGAGTAGCTTTTTATGAATCTGTTATTTACTTGTTAAATATAGAATATACTGATAAATCATGGGCCCTAGAGATAAAAATTGCCTAGATACTCGATTATACTTACACTGAGTGCACACTACAACTGTCTTAAGTGGCAGAGCTCTGTAAGTAGTATGCTGGCTTCTCGTCAAGCTCATTGCCTCTCCCCTCAGCAGTATCCAGTTTACCCTCAAAGGCATTATTCACTTCTCTTACAGTGTTTTTGATTTATAGCATTTATAGCATTAATAGAAATAAAATATTTTTTATAAAAAATAAGGTTATAAAACAAATGATTTATAGCATTTCCTTTGATTTGTAGAGTTTATTTCTCCTTGCTTATATTACTTATCAGTTATTTGCATGTTTTCTACTTTTTCCACTAGAATCCTTAACCTATTAATCAGTTATTTTAAGTTCCCTCTTCAATAATTCCAAAATGTGTATAATATCTGAATCTGGTTATGACGCATGATTTGTCTCTTCAGATTTTTAAATTTTTTTGTCTTTTAATGTACCTTGTGATTTTTGTTGAAAGTAGGTGTCTTTTTCTAGTTGATAAGTTTTCTAGTTTTCAGTAATTTGATTGTGGAATGGTGTGTGTGTTTTGCTTAAGAGTTCATTGATAGTCTTCATTCTGTGTGTTTATTCCCCACCCTCCCCCCCAAATTAGAAACTGTTGAGCCTTTATTTCTTCAAATATTTTTCTGCCTCATTCTCTGTCTTTGACACTAAAAATCTGGGATATACTATACATCTTTAACATTGTCCCAAAAGTCACTACAACTTCTTTTTTCAGTCTTTTTTTCCTCTTTGATTCATTTTGGATAAATTCTATTTCTTCAAGTTTAATGAAAATTTCTTCTGCACTTTCTAATAGCCTATGAACCATATCTAGTAATATTTCTATTTATGATATTTTATCATCTTTTGGAGTTCCATTTATAGTATATCTTCCATTTCTCTCCTTATGCTCATATTTCTTTTCCTTTTTGAACATGTAAGAATAATTAAAATATATGTTTTGACGTTTTTGCCTAATTCCATCATCTCTTTCATTTCTGAGTTTGTTTTGATTGTCTGAATTTTATTCTGGTTCTGGGTCATATTTTCCTGTCCTTAGTGTATTTTGTTTTTAAAGATTGTTGAAATTTGTTCTCAGAAGTTACTTGTGTTCAGTTTGATTCTTTTGAGAGTTGTTTTAAAATTCTTTCAGGATGAGTCTATAGTAGTCATTGCTCAAGGGCACTTGGACCCACTTTTAAATCTTGGCTCTTTCCTTCATTTTCTACTGTGACTGTAATGATCTCCAACCCAGTGTGATCTCTAGGAATTATTTGCCTTCTCCTAGTCACTCTTCTTTGCCTGGTATCTGTTCTTTCCCACTACCCTACCATACACAGACTTCTATTCAGCTATTGATTCGTGGTGCCCATTATATATACTTTGGTAACTCTTCTGTGTGTCTTCCTCCTGTCAGTTACTCTGTGCAAAAATCCAAGATTCCTTGTCTTTAAAAAAAATTTTTTTTTTAATTTAACTCAACAGTTTTCCACACCTTTTTTGTTTCTTCCCTGTGCCATATCCCAGGAATTGTCTTTAAGAAGAAAACTTAGGTGTGGTAGATTTCACCTTATTTCTTTCAGAGATCACAGTTCAGAGCTTCCTGTTGTCCGATGTCTGAAAAGTTTTTTTCCTATATTTTTTCCAGTTTTCTCATTGTCTATTCTGGCAGCATAATTCTGGACCCAGTTTCTCACTCATGATCAGAAGCAGAAGAAACCTCCCAGTTTTTGGAGCTATTTCTCTTAAAGCTCATCTAAGAACTTCCACCTATATTATTACTAGCCAGAACATGTCATTACATGGCTGTTTCTAACTGCAAAGGCCGTTGGAATGTGTAATTGTTTAACTGAATACATTATGCACATACATAGATTCCCAATAAAACAGTATTCTGTTACATGGAGAAAATAGAGGAAAGGAAGAATTAATATTTTGGCAACTAGTAGTTCCTGCTATAACTCTTTATCTTGTTTTTATCAATAATATAAAACTTTTAAATGGCTGCAAAGTGTTTTACAATGTGAATATTATCATTTATATGTCCATTCCTCCTCTGTTAGTGGACACTTGTCTGTAGTTTGGGTTTTTTGTTTTGGTTTGGTTTTTGTCACTACAAACCTAATTTACATACATACATTCTGTCATATATATACATGTATCTGAGATATTAATGTCCAACCTTACAACAACTAAATTCTTGCCTGGAGAATTCCATGGACAGATGAGCCTGGTGGGCTACAGTCCACGGGATCATAAAGAGTCAGACACGATTGAGCAACTTAACACTTTCCTTTACTTTTACAGCAACAAAGAAAAGGGATGATTTTCATGAGAATACTAATTACCAAAACCTTGACCTAAAAAGAAAGAAGTAAAAAGCTAGAATAAACAGGACTAAGAAAGAAGAAAGAAAGAAAGAAAGAAAGATAGTGCTAAGTCATGTCTGACTATTGCGATCCCATGAACTGTAGGCTTCCAGGCTCCTCTCTCCATGGGATTCTCCAGGTAGGAATACTGGAGTGGGTGGCCATTTCCTTCTCCAAGACTAACAAGACTAGACCATAGGAAAAAAAGTAAATAGAAAAAAGAGCAAGTCCAAGTGGTTAGCAAATATATAAAAAGTCTCTGCCAGCACTGTATGTGGGTGTGTGTGAGAGAGAGATGTACAAACTGCTGGCAGTAGACATGATCACTCTAATTTCTGGTGAGATTATATTATAGTGTTAGTTGCTCAGTCGTGTCTGACTCTTTGTGACCCAATGGACTGTAGCCTGCCACACTCCTCTGTCCATGGAATTCTCCAGGCAAAAATACTGGAGTGGGAAGCCATTACCTTCCCAGGGGATCATCATGACCCAGGGATAGAACCTGGTCCTCTGCTGTGCGGGCAGGTTGTTATCATCTGAGCCACCAGGAAGATTTTACTGGAGTGATGTTAGAAACAGTAGTAATCAGTATGACATAAAACCCAACCAGCCAGAAGCTTTGCTAACTCTAATAGATACTAGCTGTACACAAACAGTATGATCATTCTAGTGTTCAGTGACGAAAATCATCTGTGCATCAGTTCAGTTCAGTTCAGTCGCTCAATCGTGTCTGACTCTTTGCAACCCCATGAATCGCAGCACGCCAGGCCTCCCTGTCCATCACCAACTCCCGGAGTTCACTCAGACTCATGTCCAATGAGTCAGTGATGCCATCCAGCCATCTCATCCTCTGTCGTCCCCTTCTCCTCCTAACCCCAATCCCTCTCAGCATCAGAGTCTTTTCCAATGAGTCAACTCTTTGCATACATATATGTAAACATATCATTACATATTTGTGCTCATATCTATGTAATAAATCTCACAGAATGGGAACATGCAGTATGTTGGGTGTGTGTGCAGATGAGAAGTCTGACACAAGTCTCATTTTTTCATTTTAAGAACAGCTTGATTTTTCTCTTTGGGAATTTATAAGATTTACCTTCATGCCTGGAGTTCAAGAATTTTAGCTCAGATGGTAAAGCATACACCTGCAATGCAGGAGACCCAGGTTCAATCCCTGGGTTGGGAAGACTCCCTGGAGAAGGCAATGGCAACCCACTCCAGTATCCTTGCCTGGAAAATTCCATGGACAGAGGAGCCTGGCAGGCTACATTCCATGGGGTCGCGGAGTTGGACATGACTGAGTGACTCACACACACACACCTTTGTGCCTGGAGTTCAATAATTTTATACTAGAATGTATGCCATTTTTTATGGAGAAGGCAATGGCAACCCACTCCAGTACTCTTGCCTGGCAAATCCCATGGACGGAGGAGCCTGGTAGGCTGCAGTCCATGGGGTCGCTAGGAGTCACAGACGACTGAGCGACTTCACTTTCACTTTTCACTTTCATGCATTGGAGAAGGAAATGGCAACCCACTCCAGTTTTTGCCTGGAGAATCCCAGGGACGGGGGAGCCTGGTGGGCTGCCGTCTGTGGGGTCGCACAGAATCGGACACAACTGAAGCAACTTAGCAGCAGCAGCAGCCATCTTTTAATATAATATCTCTGAGTTTGGAGTATTTCTTTCATTTGATCTTACAGGTCATCCTATCATTTAGTTTCATCCTATCCTAAAATGTATTATAAAATTTCAGTTCAAAAAACCATACTGTTAGTTCCAGGAAATATTTGGGGGGCATTCTAATTATTTTTATTTTCAAATTGTTGTCTATCTATCTCTTTCGGCTGCTGTAGTTAGTAAGGGGCTTATTCAGAATGTTTACTTATCCTTCCCTCTCTCTGGCTGCTGGTCCCTCATAGGTGTGGTGTTACTTCTCTTGTCTCCTTAAACTAGCTGTGTTCTTCTGCCTTAAGTGGTGGAATAGTAGAAGGCATAAGAGTATCTGTCCCTGTGGGTCAGTAAGACAGGTTGTTGTCTGATTCCAGTCAGGTTACTATGAGGAAGCTTCTTTACCTTGCTTTCCTTAAGCTTTCCAAGTCTTAGGTATGGAAAGAAATCAGGAACTCAGTCACTCCAGTTCAATAGCCACTGAGCTCATTCTTCTTCATTAGTTGAACCAGTTTTAAAAAATTTTATAGCTGCATATTATTTCATTGTGTGGTTGTGCCATAATTTTTCATCCTGTGTTCTATGTATGAATATTTAGGTGGCTTCAGTATTTTGCAATTAAAAATAACGATTAAAATGAATCACGAGCATTTATATTTTCTTCAGACATATATCTTCAGGGTATATTTCTAGAAGTGGGATTAATTGTTTAAAGAGTAAATGAATATGTAGTTTTGTTAGATACTGCCATATACAGGTAATTTGTATTCCCACTAGCAATATAATAATAGTGCCTATTTACTTATATCTCTAAAAAAGCTTGTCGTCAAGCATTTACATTTTTGCCAATCTGGTAAGTGAGAAATGGTTCATAAAGGAGTGTTGAATTTCACTAATCATGCATGAAGTTGGGTATCTTTTAGGGTTATTGTAATAAAATTCTTGTAAGTTATCTGCTCATATCTCTTGTCCATTTCTACCCTGGTATTTAAGAATTTTTGGTATATGTCTATCTCAGAGGTATTATTAATATTTTTCTGCCACTTTATCACTTGTTTTGATTTTGCTTATTTTTTGTCATGAGTGGTTTTAAGTATTTGAATTTATCAATATTTATCTTTTTTGGATTTTGAGCTCTAGTTAGGAAGACTTTTCAAAACCCAGTTTACAGAGGAACTCTCTCACATTTTTCTAGTATTTATATATTTTCATTTTTTTCTAGTTTTATTAAGGTGTAATTATTATATAACACTATGTAAGTTTAAAGTGTTCAGCGTAATGATTTGATTTATACATATCATGAAATGATTATCACAGTAAGTTTAATGAAAAACTTTCATCTCATATAGATACAAAATTAAAGAAATAGTTTTCCTTGTGATGAGAACTCTTAGGATATACTCTGTTAACAACTTTCATGTATAGCATACAGCAATGTTAATTAAATTTATCATGTTGTACCTTACATCATTGAAAAAAAAAAAGGATGCTGAATTAAAAGATGCCTGCTCCTTGGAAGGAAAGCTATGACAAACCTAGACAGCATATTAAAAAGCAGAGACATCACTTTGCTGACAAAGGTCCATATAGTCAAAGCTATGGTTTTTCCATTAGTCATGTAGGGCTGTGAGAGTTGGACCATAAAGAAGGCTGAGTGCCAAAGATTTGATGCTTTTGAACTGTGGTGCTGGAGAAGACTCTGGAGAGTCCCTCGGACTGCAAGGAGATCAAACCAGTCAATTCTAAACGAAATCAACCCAAAATATTCATTGGAAGGACTGATGCTAAATCTGAAACTCCAATACTTTTGCCAGTTGATGTGAAGGGCCAACTCACTGGAAAAGACATTAATGCTTGGATAGATTGAAGGCAAGAGGAGAAGAGGGTGGCAGAGGATGAGAGATGGTCAGATAACATCACTGACTCAATGGACATGAATTTGAGCAAACTCTGGGAGATAGTGGAGGACAGAGGATCCTGGCATGCAGTTCATGGAGTTATAGAGTTGGACACAACTTAGCAACTAAACAATAACCTTACATCCACAGTATTTATCTTATAACTGAAAGTGTATCTTTTGACTCCCTTCACCCAGTTCCCCCTTCCCTCACCCCACCCCCCACCCCTGCCACTAGTAACAAATCTGTTTGCCAGAGGGAAGGGTTCTGCTTTGTTATGTCTGTTTATTTGTTTTTTTAGATCCCACATGTAAGTGAAATCATACAGTATTTGTCTTTTTCATCTAGATCTGATTTGTTTGTTTGGTTTTTTTTCTTGTGTGAGATATGCTTCCAATTTTCTTTTTCCAAATGGTTATCTGGTTGTCCCAATACTATTTATTATAAAGTTCATCATTTCCAGTAAGTTGAGATTCTACTCTAATCATACAAATTTTCATTATATTTCAAGGACCTACTTTTAGACTTTCAATTCTATTGTCAAGTAACAGTAAGACATTTATTTATAGAAAATTTACCCTATACTTTTAAATCTTCTTTTCTTATTTAGGCCTTCTTCACTAAATACTAAATACTGTGAAATTCAATATGAAACTCTAGGTGAAAATACATGGTGTTTTCATTTGGATTGCATTAATTTCTCAGAGGACATTTTTGAGTAAACCTGCATCTGGTAGTTTAGATGGTAAAGAATCAGTGTGCAATGTGGGAGACCCAGGTTTGATCCCTGGGTCTGGAAGATCCCCTTGAGGGCATGGAAAGCCACTCCAGTATTCTTCCCCTGAATGAACCCCATGGATAGAGGAGCCTAGAGGGCTACAGTCTGTAAGGTCTCAAAGAGTTGGATATGACTGAAGGGACTTAGCATGCATGCACCTATGCATAACTGAGTATTTAGGTAAACTCTCATAATACCTTTTAACATAGATAGTCTCACATCATCTTTTCCAATTCTTATGTCTCTAATTGTTTTTGCTTTCTAGTTACATTTTTTTATTGGAGTATAATTGCCTTACAGGGTTGTGTTTCTGCTATACAACATGAATCAGCTATGTATACATATATTTCCTCCCTCTTGAGCCTCCCTCCCAGCCCTTCCCTACTAGGTCATCACAGAGCACCAAGCTAAGCTACCTGTGATATACAGCAGCTTCCCACTAGCTATCTATTTTACAAATGGTAGTGTTAAAGTGCTGTACTCAATATGCCAGCAAATTTGGAAAACTCATCAATGGCCACCAGACTGGAAAAGGTCAGTTTTCATTCCAATCCCAAAGAAGAGCAATGCCAAAGAATGTTCAAACTACCACACAATTGCACTCATTTCACATGCTAGCAAGGTCATGCTCAAAATCCTCCAATCTAGGCTTCAACAGTACGTGAATCAAAAACTGTCAAATGTTTAAGCTGGATTTAGAAAAGGCAGAGTAACCAAAGATCAAATTGTAACACCCGTTGGATCATAGAAAAAGCTAGAGAATTCCAGAAAAAAAAAAAACTACTTCTGCTTCATTGGCTTCCCTGATAGCTCTGTTGGTAGAGAATCCACCTGCAATGCAGGAGACTCTGGCTCCATTTCTGGGTTGGGAAGATCCCCTGGAGAAGAGAACGGCCACCCTCTCCAGTATTCTGGTCTGGAGAATTCCATGGACAGTACAGTCCATGGAGTTGCAAAGAGTAAGACACAACTGAGCAACTTTCATTTTCACTTTTCTGCTTCATTGACTTCACTAAAGCCTTTGACTGTGTAAATCACAACAAAATGGAAAATTCTTAAAGAGATGGGAATATCAGACCACCTTACCTGCCTCCAGAGAAACCTGTATTCAGGTCAAGAAGCAACAGTTAGAACTGGACATGGAACTGGAACATGGAACATGCAAAATTGTGAAAGGAGTACATCAAAGCTATATATTTTCACCCTGTTTATCTTAAATGCAGAGCACATCATGTGAAATGCTGGGCTGGATGAAGCACAGGCTGGAATCAAGATTGACAGAAGATTAACAACCTCAGATATGCAGATGATACCATCTTAATGGCAGAAAGCAAAGAGGAATGAAAGAACCTCTTGATGAAGGTGAAAGAGGAGAGTGAAAAAGCTGGCTTAAAACTCAACATTCAAAAAATGAAGATCATGACATCCAGTCTCATCACTTAGGGGAAACAGATGGGGAAACAATGGAAACAGTGACAGACTTTACTTTCATGGGCTCCAACATCACTATGGATGGTGACTGCAACAATGAAATTAAAAGATGCTTGTTCCTTAGAAGAAAAGCTATGACCAAACTAAACAGCATATTAAAAAGCAGAGACATCCCTTTGTCAACAAAGGTTGGTATAGTCAAAGCTATAGTTTTTCCAGTAGTAATTATGGATGTGAGAGTTGGACCATAAAGAAGGATGAATGCTGAAGAATTGATGCTTTCAAACTGTGATGTTGGAGAAGACTCTTTTTTTTTTTTTAACTCAACACTTTATTTATTTATGATTTTTTCTTTTTTTTAAAGATTTATTATACTTGGAGGCTAATTACTTTACAATATTGTAGTGGTTTTTGCCATACATTGACATGAATCAGCCATGGGTTTACATGTGTTCTCATCCTGAACCCCACTCCCACCTCCCTCCCCATCCCATCCCTTTGGGTCATCCCAGTGCACCAGCCCTGAGCACCCTGTCTCATGCATCGAACCTAGACTGGCGATCTGTTTCACATATGATAATATACATGTTTCAGTGCTATTCTCTCAGATCATCCCACCCCCTCTTCCTCCCACAGAGTCCAAAAGACTGTTCTATACATCTTTGTCTCTTTTCTTGTCTTGCATATAGGGTTATAGTTACCATCTTTCTAAATTCCATACATATGTGTTAGTATACTGTACTGGTGTTTTTCTTTCTGGCTTATTTCACTCTGTATAATAGGCTCCAGTTTCATCCACCTCATTAGAACTGATTCAAATGCATTCTTTTTAATGGCTAAGTAATATTCTATTGTGTATATGTACCACAGTTTTCTCATCCATTTGTCTGCCGATGGACATCTAGGTTGCTTCCATGTCCTGGCTATTATAAACAGTGCTGCGATGAACATTGGGGTACATGTGTCTCTTTCAATTCTGGTTTCTTCAGTGTGTATGCCCAGCAGTGGGATTGCTGGGTCATAAGGCAGTTCTATTTCCAGATTTTTAAGGAATCTCCACACTGTTCTCCATAGTGGCTGTACTAGTTTGCTCTCTCACTAACAGTATAAGAGGGTTCTCTTTTTTCCACACTTTCTCTGGCATTCATTGTTTGTATATTTTTGGATAGCAGCCATCCTGACCGACGTGAGATGTTACCTCATTGTGGTTTTGATTTGCATTTCTCTGATAATGAGTGATGTTGAGCATCTTTTCATATGTTTGTTAGCCATCTGTATGTCTTCTTTGGAGAAATGTCTGTTTAATTCTTTGGTTTATTTTTTGATTGGGTCACTTATTTTTCTGGAATTGAGCTGCAGGAGTTGCTTGTATATTTTTCAGATTAATTCTTTGTCAGTTGCTTCATTTGCTATTATTTTCTCCCGTTTTGAAAGCTGTCTTTTCACCTTGCTTATAGTTTCCTTCGTTGTGCAAAAGCTTTTAAGTTTAATTAGGTCCCATTTGTTTATTTTTGCTTTTATTTCCATTACTCTGGGAGGTGGGTCATAGAGGATCCTGCTGTGATTTATGTTGGAGAGTGCCTATGTTTTCCTCTAGGAGTTTTATAGTTTCTGGTCTTACATTTAGGTCTTTAATCCATTTTGAGTTTATCTTTGTGTGTGGTGTTAGAAAGTGTTCTAGTTTCATTCTTTTACAAGTGGTTGACCAGTTTTCCCACCACCACTTGTTAAACAGATTGTCTTTTCTCCACTGTATATTCTTGCCTTCTTTGTCAAAGATAAGATGTCCATAGGTGCATGGATTTATCTCTGGGCTTTCTATTTTGTTCCACTGATCAATATTTCTGTCTTTGTGCCAGTACCATACTGTCTTGATGACTGTGGCTTTGTAGTAGAGCCTGAAGTCAGGCAGGTTGATTCCTCCTGTTTCATTCTTCTTTCTCAAGATTGCTTTGGCTATTCAAGTTTTTTTGCATTTTCATACAAATTGTGAAATTATTTGTTCTAGTTCTCTGAAAAATACCATTGGTAGCTTGATAGGGATTGCATTGAATCTATAGATTGCTTTGGGTAGTATAGTCATTTTCACTATATTGATTCTTCCAATCCATGAACATGGTATATTTCTCCATCTATTTGTGTCCTCTTTGATTTCTTTCATCAGTGTTTTATAGTTTTCTATATTTAGGTCTTATATTTCTTTCAGTTCAGTTCAGTTCAGTTGCTCAGTCGTGTCCGACTCTTTGCGACCTCATGAATTGCAGCATGCCAGGCCTCCTTGTCCATCGCCAACTCCCGGAGTTCACTCAAACTCATGTCCATCGAGTCGGTGATGCCATCCAGCCATCTCATCCTCTGTCATCCCCTTCTCCTCCTGCCCCCAATCCCTCCCAGCGTCAGAGTCTTTTCCAATGAGTCAACTTTTCGCATGAGGTGATTTCTTTCTTTAGGTAGATTTATTTCTAAGTATTTTATTCTTTTCGTTGCAACGGTGAATGGAATTGTTTCCTTAATTTCTCTGTTCTTTCATTGTTAGTGTATAGGAATGCAAGGGATTTCTTTGTGTTAATTTTATATCCTGCAACTTTACTATATTCAGTGATTAGCTCTAGACTTCTGGTGGAGTCTTTAGGGTTTTCTAGGTAGAGGATCATGTCATCTGCAAACAGTGAGAGTTTTATTTCTTCTTTTCCAATTTGGATTCCTTTTATTTATTTTTCTGCTCTGATTGCTGTGGCCAAAACTTCCAAAACTATGTTGAATAGTAGTGGTGAGAGTGGGCACCCTTGTCTTGTTCCTGACTTTAGGGGAAATGCTTTCAATTTTTCACCCTTAAGGATAATGTTTGTTGTGGATTTGTCATATATAGCTTTTATTATCTTGAGGTATGTTCCTTCTATTACTGCTTTCTGGAGAGTTTTTATCATAAATGGATGTTGAATTTTGTCAAAGTCTTTCTCTGCATCTATTAAGATAATCATGTGGTTTTTATCTTTCAATTTGTTAATGTGGTGTATTACATTGATTGATTTGCAATATTAAAGAATCCTTGCATCCCTGGGATAAAGCCCACTTGGTCATGATGTATGATCTTTTTAATATGTTGTTTTCTGATTGCTAGAATTTTGTTAAGGATTTTTGCATCTATGTTCATCAGTGATATTGGCCTGTAGTTTTCTTTTTGTGTGTGTGTGTGGCATCTTTGTCTGGTTTTGGTATTAAGGTGATGGTGGCCTCTTGGAATGAGTTTGGAAGTTTACCTTCCTCTGAAATTTTCTGGAAGAGTTTGAGTAAGATAGGTGTTAGCTCTTCTCTAAATTTTTGGTAGAATCCAGCTGTGAAGCCGTCTGGTCCAGGGCTTTTGTTTGCTGAAAGATTTCTGATTACAGTTTCGATTTCCGTGCTTGTGCTAGGCCTGTTAAGATCTTCTATTTCTTCCTGGTTCAGTTTTGGAAAGTTATACTTTTCTAAGAATTTGTCCATTTCTTTCAAGTTGTCCATTTTATTGGCCTATAGTTGCCGATGTAGTCTCTTATGATCCTTTGTATTTCTGTGTTGTCTGTTGTGATTTCCATTTTCATTTTAATTTTGTTGATTTGATTCTTCTCCCTTTGTTTCTTGATGAGTCTGGCTAATGGTTTGTCAATTTTATCTTCTCAAAAAACCAGCTTTTAGCTTTTTGATTTTTGCTATGGTCTCTTTTGTTTCTTTTGCATTTATTTCTGTCCTAATTTTTAAGATTTCTTTCCTTCTACTAACTCTGGGGGGTTCTTCATTTCTTCCTTTTCTAGTTGCTTTAGGTGTAGATTTAGGTTATTTATTTGACTTTTTCCTTGTTTCTTGAGGTAAGCCTGTATTGCTATGAACCTTCCCCTTAGCACTGCTTTTATAGTGTCCCATAGGGTTTGGGTTGTTGTGTTTTCATTTTCATTCATTTCTATGCATATTTTGATTTCTTTTTTGATTTCTTCTATGATTTGTTGGTTATTCAGAAGCGTGTTGTTTAGCCTCTATATGTTTGAATTTTTAATAGTTTTTTTCCTGTAATTGAGATCTAATCTTACTGCATTGTGGTCAGAAAAGATGATTGGAATGATTTCATTTTTTCTGAATTTACCAAGGCTAGATTTATGGCCCGGCATGTGATCTATCCTGGAGAAGGTTCCGTGTGCACTTGAGAAATTCATTGTTTTGGGGTGAAATGTCCTATAGATATCAATTAGGTCTAGCTGGTCCATTATGTCATTTAAAGTTTGGGTTTGTTAATTTTCTGTTTAGTTGATCTAGCCATAGGTGTGAGTGGGCTATTAAAGTCTCCCACTATTATTGTGTTATTGTTAATTTCCCCTTTCATACTTGTTAGCATTTGCCTTACATATTGCAGTGCTCCTATGTTGGGTGCATATATATTTATAATTGTTATATCTTCTTCTTGGATCGATCCTTTGATCATTATGTAGTGTCCTTCTTTGTCTCTTCCCACAGCCTTTATTTTAAAGTCTATTTTATCTGATATGAGTATTGCTACTCCTGCTTTTTTTTTTTTTTTTGGTCTCAATTTGCATGAAATATCTTTTTCCAGCCCTTCACTTTCAGTCTGTATGTGTCTTTTGTTTTGTTGTGGGTCTCTTTTAAACAGCATATATAGGGGTCTTGTTTTTGTATCCATTCAGCCAGTCTTTTTCTTTTGGTTGGGGCATTCAACCCATTTACATTTGAGGTAATTATTGGTAAGTATGATCCCGTTGCCATTTACTTTGTTGTTTTGGGTTCGAGTTTATACACCCTTTCTGTGTTTCCTGTCTAGAGAAGATCCTTTAGCATTTGTTGAAGAGCTGATTTGGTGGTGCTGAATTCTCTGAGCTTTTGCTTGTCTGTAAAGCTTTTGAATTCTCCTTCATATCTGAATGAGATCCTTGCTGGGTATAGTAATCTGGGTTGTAGGTTTTTCTCTTTCATCACTTTAAGTATGTCCTGCCATTCCTTTCTGTCTGAAGAGTTTCTATTGAAAGATCAGCTGTTATCCTTATGTGAATCCCCTTGTGTGTTATTTATTTTCCCTTTCTGCTTTTAACATTTGTTCTTTGTGTTTGACCTTTGTTAATTTGATTAATATGTGTTTTGGGTGTTTCACCTTGGGTTTATCCTGTTTGGAACTCTCTGGGTTTCTTGGACTTGTGTGACTATTTCCTTCCCCATTTTAGGGAAGTTTTCAACTATTATCTCCTCGAGTATTTTCTCATGGCCTTTCTGTCTTCTACTGGGACTCCTATGATTCAAATTTTGGGGCATTTCATATTGTCCCAGAGGTCCCTGGAGTTGTTCTCATTTCTTTTAATTCTTTTTTCTTTTTTCCTCTATGCTTCATTTATTTCTACCATTCTAATTTCTAACTCACTTATCCTATCTTCTGCCTCATTATTCTACTGTTGGTTCCCTCCAGAGTGTTTTTTATCTCATTTATTGCATTATCCATTATTAATTGACTCTTTTTTATTTCTTCTAAGTCCTTGCTAAACATTTCTTGCATCTTCTCAATCCTTGTCTCCAGGCTATTTATCTATAACTCCATTTTGTTTTCCAGATTTTTGATCATTTTTATTATCATTATTCTGAAGTCTTTTTCAGGTAGACTCCTTCTCCTTTTGATTCCCCCTTTTCTCCCCCAGCTCACCTCTATCTCCTTCCTCCCTCTTCTCTTCTCTATGGAACTCCATGAACCTCTCTGAGGGTTCCAGACTGTGGAGAGCACATAGGGAATTGTTTACTGGCTAGATTGCTCTCTCCCCTTTTGATTCCCCCCTTCTCCTCATGGTCACCTCTATCTCCCTCCTCCCTCTTCCCTTCTCCATGTAACTCTGTGAACCTCTCTTTGGTTTGGTTTGGTGGGCATTTATCATGTTCTTTTACCTGCTGAGTATTTCTTTGCCTTTTCATCTTGTTTAGATTGCTGCATTTGGGGTGGCCTTTCGGTATTCTGGCAGTTTATGGTTCCTCTTTATTGTGGAGGTTCCTCCCTGTGGGTGGGGTTGGATGAGTGGCTTGTCAAGGTTTCCTGGTTAGGGAAGCTTGTGTCAGTGTTCTGGTGGGTGGAGCTGCATCTCTTCTCTCTGGAGTGCAATGAAGTGTCCAGTAGTGAGTTTTGAGATGTCTATGGGTTTGCTGTTTGGGCAGCCTGTATATTGAAGCTCCAGGCTATGTTCCTGTGTTGCTGGAGAATTTGCGTGGTATGTCTTGCTCTGGAACTTATTGGCTCTTGAGGGTGCTTGGTTTCAGTGTAGATGTGGAGGCTTTTGGATGATTCCTTATCAATTAATGTTCCCTGGAGTCAGGAGTTCTCTGGTGTTCTCAGGCTTTGGGCTTAAGCCTCCTGCCTCTGGTTTTCAGTCTTATTCTCACAGTAGCCTCAAGACTTCTCCATCCATACAGCACTGATAATAAAACTTCTAGGTTAATAGTGAAAAGATTCTCCACTGTGAGGGACACCCAGAGAGGTTCACAGAGTTACATGGAGAAGAGAAGAGGGAGGAAGGAAATAGGGGTGAGCTGGAGGAGAAAAGGGGAAATCAAAAGGAGAGAGATAGATCTAGGCAGTACTATTCCCTAAGTGTTCTTGGCAGCCCGGAACACCCACAGAGATTCACAGAGTTGGGCTGAGAAGAGAAGGGGGACGGAGGATATAGAGATGACCCGGGGGAGAAAAAGGAGAGTCAAAAGCGGGAGATAGTAATCAAGCCAGTGTTCACACTCCTAAGTAAAAATGGGTACTGAAGATTGGATTCTTAAATGTACAAAATTGATAACAAATACTATAAAGCAAAGATTAAAAATCTAGAGCAGAGGTTAGACTCTCAAAAATACAATATTAAAAAACAATTACAAAATGTATAAGAAATATACATGAAGTTTGCTTTAAAAATAGGGTCTTTTTTTTTTGCAAGGTAGTAGTAGGTTATAAAAATGAAAATTAAAGGAGTAATAGAGGATTTAAAAAAAAGAAAAAAATTTTTAATTAAAAAAAATGATAACAGTACAAATATATCTAGGAATTTCTCTGGAACTGTTACGGGCAGTGTAGGGTCAGCTCAGTTTCAGATAGTTCCTTGTTCTAGCTTATAAGTCTCAAGATCTATAGGCCCCTTCCAGTGTAGTCAGTGTTAACTACAGGGATTTTAATCTATCACTTCCAAAGCGCTTGCCTCTGTTTATTTGGCTGCTTCTGTTTGCACGTCTCTTCAGTGTCTAATTTCCGCCCTGACACAAGGGGGCGAAGGTGGTCTCTTGTTCAGGCTCACTTGTTCAGTCGTGCTGTAGGGAGGGAGGAACACTGCAAACAAATATCACTGGCGTGTGCTCGCAGTGTCTCGGCCACACTGGGTTTGCCCCTGCTCACGGCGTGTGTGCTTCCCCAGTCTACACTGCTCAGGCTTCAGGTTGCTCTGCAGGGAGCAGGCCCTGGGTTGCGTGCACTTCCCAGGTCTAAGCCGCTCAGGTTCAGGTTCTTGGGTACTCCACAGAGGCGCAGACTTGGTTGGGCCTGCGTTTTGTGCCGTTCCCAGTCGGAGCAACTCAGGAAACCTGGCGCTTGGCGAATGCACTCTCCTCAGGTGCAGTGCGTCTTATCACCTCCCTGGTCCCAGCGCTCAGGTGTGCCGTGTGTCTCTTCTGAGGAGCTGATCTCTGGCTACGACCCTCCTGGTAGATGTCAGCCGTCCAGAATCTCAGGAAGTCTTTGGTTAGAAATTGGAAGCCTGTTCGCAGTTTGGTAGGGGATGCCCTCTTTGGGGCCGAGTTT
>NW_011493897.1:414559-424548 GCF_000754665.1 Bison bison bison | reverse complement strand
CCATCCCCCCATCCCCCGTGGCTATCCCACAGTTTAGGTTGCTGTCTCACGTTAGCTCCCTCAGATTGCCCTCAGGGCATTCAGGGCTGGTCCTTACCCTAAGCAATGCAGCCCACTCCTCTCCATTCAGCCCCCGCTTGCTGGTGGCAGATGTGAGGGTCTGGGGTACTTCTCTGCTGGGAGTTGCCTTTATGCATGTAATCTGTGGGTTTTATTTATTTATATTTCCCCCCAGTTATTTTGCCCACCAAGATTCGAAAACTTCCCTGGTGAGAGGGTTTCCTGGTGTTTGGAAACTTCTCTGTTAGGACTCCCTTCCCGGGACGGATCTCCATCCCTAACTCTTTTGTCTCTCTTTTTATCTTTTGTATTTTGTCCTACCTCCTTTCGAAGTGGGTGCCTGATGTCCTCTGCCAGCGTTCTGAAGTTGTTTTGTGGAGTTTGCTCAGTGTTCAAATGCTCTTTCGATGAAATTGTGGGGGAGAAAGTGGTCTTCCCATCCTATTCCTCTGTCATCTTAGGACCACCTCTGGAGAAGACTCTTGAGAGTCCCTTGGAGTGCAAGGAGATCAAACCAGTCAATCCTAAAGGAAATCAACCCTGAATATTCATTGGAACCACTGATGCTGAAGCTGAAGCTCCAGTACTTTGGCCACCTGATGCGAAGAGCTGACTCACTGGAAGAGACCTTGATGTTAGGAAAGATAGAAGACAGGAGGGGAGGGGGACAACAAAGAATGAGATGGTTCTGTGGCATCACAAATTCAATGGACTTGAGTTTGAACAAGTTCTGGGAGATGATGAAGGACAGGGAAACTTGGTGTGCTGCAGTCCCTCAGGCCAGAGTCAGACACAGTTGAGTTACTAAACGAAAACTACAAGTATATGTGTGTGTGTGTGTGTATAATCAATACTACTCTCTCAATTTGTCCCATCTCCAGGACAATATTAAACAGTAGAGGAGGTAATAGGTATCTTTCTTGGTTCTTGACCTTAGTAAAAATGGCTTAGTGTTTTCCCATTTAGTAAAATACTAGCTGTAGGAGTAAGGTGTATATATTTTGTCATGTTCAGGCTGTATCTATCAGTTCTTAATTTGAGTATTTTAAGAGTCTCCTGTTCTATCAAGTGAGCTAGCAGGAAACACCCTAATTTGAGTATTTAAAAACATCAGAATGAATAGTGAAGTTTGTTAAAGATTTTCTTGGCATCTCTGGTAATAATCTTATGTTTTTCTCCTTCAATATTGTTAATATAGAGACAATAACCTCAATCTATGCCATATATATACTTTGGTATAGTTCATCTTATTTCATGTGACTTTAAGTTTCTTTTTAAAATTTTGACCTTATTGAAATACAACTGACATATAAAACTATAATATATATCCATATAGATATAGCAAGAGAAATAATTTGAAATTATAGTCATTAAGTACAAAACAGTTAAGGATAGCTATATTTATGTTACACCAATTATCAATGTGAGGTAATTTTCTTTGATACCTTGTCTTGAATTCTATTTAATTTAAAATTAACATTTGCCAATCCCGATTCTGGCTATATTTCCTTGGCATGTATTTATGTATTATTATCTTATTATAATAAGGGAGGTAGTTGGCTGTTTAATACATTGTTGTTCAGCACCTGTGCAGTTCTTGCTGACTGACAATCCAAATGTTAGTTGACTTTATTTCCATGTATGTGCAAACCATATTATGATTCTGGCATAAAATTTATGAGAGAGTTAGATATTCAATTTTCATCATGTACTATCTCAAGTGTTGAAATGGCTGTTTTCTCATTGTGTTTGTTAACTTTTTTTTATTGGAGCATTGTTGCTTTACAATGCTGTGTTAGTTTCTGCTGAACAATGAAGAGAATCGGATATATGTATACATATGTATATTCCTTCTGTTTCGGACCTCCCTTCCTGATGCCACCCATCTAGGTCATCACAGAGCACTGAGCTGAGCTCCTTGTGCTATACAGCTGGTTCTTACTATCTATCTATTATACACACATGTATTTCTGTTAATCTCCCAATTTATTCCACCCTCCCTTTCCCACACTGTGTCCACATATCTGTTTTGTACATCTGCATCTCTATTCCTGCTCTGGAACTAGGTTTATCTGTACCATTTTTCTAGATTCCATGTATATGCATTAATATATAGTATTTGTCTTTCTCTTTCAGACTTCACTCTCTGTGACAGCCACTAGGTCCTCACACATCTCATAAAATGACCCCATTTTGGTCCTTTTTATGGCTAAGTATTAGTTCATTGTATATATGTGCTACATCTTTATCCATTCATCCGCTGATGGACACTTTAGGTTGTTTCCATGTCCTGACTATTGTAAATAGTGCTGCAATGAACATTGGGGTACATGTGTCTTTTAGAATTATGGCTTCCTCAGAGTATATGTCCAGTAGTAGGACTGCTGGGTCATGTGGTAGTTCTATTTTTAGTTTTTAAAGAAACTTCCATACTGTTCTCCCTAGTGGCTATATTAATTTACATTTCCACTAACAGTGCAAGAGGGCTCCTTTCCCCCCATACTCTCATTTTGACTTGCATTTCTCTAAAAAATAGCAATGTTGAGCATCCTTTCATGTCTTTTAGCCATCTGTATGTCTTCTTTGGAGAAATGTCTATTTACATCTTCCACCCATTGACTGGTTGTTTTTTGATACTGAGATGCATGAGCTGTTAGTCTATTTTGGAGATGAATACCTTGTCAGTTGCTTTGTTTACAAATATTTTCTCCCATTCTGAGGGTTGTCTTTGGGTTTCCTTTGCTGTCCAAAAGCTTTTAAGTTTAATTAGGTACCATTTATTTTTGCTTTTATTCTCATTACTCTAGGAAGTGGATCAAAAATCTTGCTGTGATTTATGTCAAAGAGTGTTCTTCCTATGTTTTCTTCTAAGAGTTTTATGGTGTTTACTATTTTAGGTCTTTAATCCATTCTGGGTCTATTTTTGTGTATGATGTTAGAGAATGTTCTAATTTCATTCTTTTACATGTGGCTGTTCAGTTTTTTCCAGCACCACTTATTGAAGAGACTGTCTTTTCTCAATTGTATATCTGTGCTTCCTTTGTCATAGATTGGGTGACCATAGGTGTGTGGGTTTATCTTAGGAGTTTCTATCCTGTTCCATTGATCTATATTTCTGTTTTTGTGTGATATTTTCTTGATTACTGTAGCTCTGTAGTATAGTCTGATGTCAGGGAACAGATACTGAAAAATCCTTGCATTCCTGGGATAAATCCCACTTGATCATGGTGAATGATCCTTTTCATGCAGAGTGTGCTGAGAAAGAGGCTGCTATGGCAGGGCTCACCCCTCCCTTCAGGTACAATGGGTCATCAATGGTGGTGTCTTGCCCATGGTGAGCACACAAGGAGTGAGGTGCCTATCGTGTGCCCTGCCCCTCCCTCCAGGTGAGGTGAGCTTCCCTTTTATAGCAGGCATCGGCTTCTTCTGTGTAGGCAGAAGGAGATATGCATCTCAGGCTGGGGAACTCAGGGCAGTAGCATGGAGCATCTATGCAGGTCTCTCTCTTTTCTGCCACAAACTGGCTGCTGTACTCTCTTCTGAGCTTCTGAAGCTGTCTGTCTTGGCTGAACTCCCTACATGTGAAGGGGCTTCCTAGGATGTAGGAACCTTTCTTCCTTCCCAGCTCCCTCCCAGTGGGGTAGGTCCCACCCCCTTTCTCTTTCATCCTATCCAGTTATGTGAAGATCTTTCTTGCATCTTTGGGCGTCTGAGATGTTCTGCCAGAGTTCAGTAGGTTTTCTATGTATTGGTGTATTTTTTTTTAAATGTATTTGTGGGAGGAGGTGAGCTCTACATCTTCTATTCTGTCATCTTGATTCCTCCCTGTGATTATGAGAAAGTAGTCTCTATAATTTATTTATATTTAATTTTTACATTTCTTTATTCTTCCATTTCCTTTTGGAAGAATTCCTGTTTGTCTAATTTTTTAAAAAACTCTAAGTCATTCATCTGCTGTATTTATTCCACTATTTACCCAATCTTGAGTTCTTTTTTTCATCTATTTTTCATATGTAATATTTTCATTTGACTTCTTCAACACTTCAATTTCATATTGCTGATAATCTTCCTTTAGGTCTCTGATATTTCTATTTTACTTATTATAAATTCTTAGTTTTTCTGTTGTAATATTTTTTTTAATATTTATTTGGTGGCACCAGGTCTTAGTTGCAACATGCAGGATCTTTGATCTTCATTGTAGCATGTGGAATCTTTAGTTGTGGCAAGCAAACTTAGTTGTGGCATCTAGTTCCTTGACCAGGGATCAAACCTGGGGCCCTTGCATTGGGAGCACAGAGTCTTAGCCACTGGACCACTAGGGAAGTCCCTGTTCTAATTTCTTTTAAGGTTATTAATGTTTTCCACTAAGGCTGTTTAAATCCTCAGATATGCAGTTATGAGCTATATTCCCCTAGGGATATTTGACTACTCTGTATATTAACATGCAGTGGAAAAGGCTAGATGTCCAGCTCTCAGTCCAGAAGTTTAGATCCTCAGCTTAAGAAGAGAGGAGGGGAATAGCCCTAGGGCAGAGAGCCTCAGGCATCACAGATGCACTGTCATGCTTTAAAGAAAATTTTATTCTACCTAGTAGTTCCTTAGATCTGAACTACATCTTATATAAAAAAAACAGTACTGGGGGGAGGAAGCACTCCCTAGATTGTCCTCTACCAGCCCTGGAATTCAAAGGGAAAGGAGAGATGAGTAGATACCCAAGGCTGTTCATTCCCAGTCTGTGGGACCCAAGAGGTTTTTGTCCTGCCCTGATTTTACCCCAGTGGGTATCTGGGTCCTTGTTTCAGATTTCTGCAGAGAGGTGTCAGGAAAAAATGGATCAAAGGAAAGGTCAGACTGGAAGGCTGGTGGCATGATTAGAACAGCTCTTCCTGAACAGCTTCCCACAACCACGCCAGTCAACTACCCCTACACACCAGTTCAAAACACTTTCCATGCCGCTGGGATTTGTTCAGGTCTATGTTGTTATTTCTTAGATCCCATGCTTCCATTTTTAGTTCCTCCAGGGTTGATTCTGGAAGGTACCCAGGTTAATTTGACATTTTGGCAGGGACTAGTATGTCCTCTATATTTTCAGTCCAAATTGTTTGGAACTTGCAAATGATGGATGCATAACATTCATACTAAGTTATATTAAGGATTTGGGGTTTTACCTGAAGAACAATGAGAAGCCATAGTAAGTTTTAAGATGAGTGATGACAGGATAGATTTAATTTTGAGAAGACTATGCTGGCTGTGAACAGTCAAGAGTGAAGAACTAACAAGGACAGTCAGAAAGCTTGTGGTTGTCCAGGTGAAGTATAATGGTTTATACTAAGGTGATGGTGGAGAGGAGCAAAGTGGATGAGTTCAATAGATACTTAGGAAGTTAAATTGCAGTATCTTGATGATAGGTTGAATTTATGGGGGATGAAATATCAAAGGTCACCCTTACACGGAATAGATATATTTGTTTGGAAGAAAGGGAAAGGACTGATAACTCGATTTGGGGTATGTAAATTTGTGGTGCCTCTGAAATATTCAGAACAGATGTCAAGTAGGCAGCTGAATATAACAGGCTTGGAATTCAGAGAAGACAGCTGAGCTGGAGACCTGAGAGGCTAACTCACAGATCTAAGTGGATGAAATACCCTTGATAGAGTTCAGAATGGGAGGAGGAGAGTGGGGCCTGGGAATTAGCCTTGAGGAACTCCAACAGTTAACCGCTGAGTGTTTTGGACTGAATTGTGTCTTTCAAAATTTGCATGCTGAAGCCTTAATCCCCAGTACCTCAAAATATGACTATTTGTAGACAGTGCCTTTAAAGGGGCATTAAGTTAAAGTGAGGCTATTAAGATAGGCCCTAATCCAAACGGACTCTTGGTGGAGTGAGGATGCAGAAAGTCAGAATGATCTGGGTTAAAGAGTGAGTGGGAGGTGAAGAAATAGAGCACTGTAGACGAACAACTCTTTTAAGGTTTGGCTGTGACAGGGAGGGAATAAGGATTTAGGGAGTTCTTTTTAATGAGTGACTTGACCTTGTTTATAAGTCAATGGAAACATTCTAAGTCAAAGAAGAAACCGAGTATGTAAGAGAAAGAGTAATTGGTAGGATAATATTATTGAGAAGGCTGGTGGGGACAGAGTTCACAGAAGAGATGGGGCAGGCATGTGTGGCAGTTGACCTTTTTGTTAATGTAAGGAAAGGATAGAAGGCTGGCTGCTTGTTTTCTAGCTGGTGAAGGTCCTAGGTTTTTAAGCAATCTTTGTTTCCTAAAATGAAGTCTCAGTTCAGCTTTGCCTTATAACTGGTGTCATTTCCTCTCATATTCTGGCATTTGGTTGGTTGGTTGGTTGTCTTATTTTCAGTGTGATTGTGAATCTTCACCTTAATGCCATTGATATTTTAGTGAGAAGTTGGGAGAAGCTTCAAAGGGCAGTTGCTTGTCAGACACCATAAAAATGACAAGTTTCTTTCTACATTCTCAAGTTTTATATTTAAGTACTTAAGCCATCTGGAGTTTACAATGTATTCAGGAAGTCTAATATTCTTCCCAAGTTGCTAGCCAGTTGCATTCCATTTCAATTCAATATCTGAGTACTTACTAATTGATTTGTGTGATGTGAAAAATAAATGTAACATCAACTTTCTCAAAGGCCTTAGGATTTAGCTGAGAACTAAATAAATATACCAATGAGTAAAATATGAGGTTAACAAATTAAGTGCCACAAATCCAATTATCATTAGTAATTCAAGTACAGAGAGATTAGATTTTTCTGGATTCTTAAAGAATTAGACTGGACAGGGGACAATAGGGTGCTGGAAATAAGGGAAGAGGTTTAGAGGATAAAGATGGTCTAGGAAGGGACTAGAATGAGCAAAGGCCCAAGGAAACAACTGTGGGATGTCTCTGGGAAATAAGGTTAAATTATGGAGGAAGACATGTAATGCTAGAGTGAGTTTATTCTTCAGTTCAGTTCAGTTCATTCACTCAGTTGTGTCCGACTCTTTGTGACCCCATGAATCGCAGCACGCCAGGCCTCCTTGTCCATCACCATCTCCGGGAGTTCACTCAAACTCATATCCATTGAGTTGATGATGCCATCCAGCCATCTCAGCCTCTGTCGTCCCCTTTTCCTCCTGCCCCCAAGTAGCCAGCAAAATACAGAAAACACATTGGCCTAGAGATGGGCTGGGCTCTAAAATGGCTGATTCAAGCTCTAATTCAAGGATTAGTTAACTTAATAGAATGTAGTTTATGTTGATGGAACAAAAACTAAAGTCACAGGCATGTTGCAAAGTGAAGGAGAGTTTATTAAAAATTGAGAAAATATATGAGATGGTACACATAGCAAATTTCAAAGTTAAGTTCCTCACTATCTCAATAGGCAGAGAATTTTATTGATGTTTAGGGTATAAACTTCCCCACAAAAGCTCACCAGTGAACAAAATCTTGTATTATCCTCATGGACCTATCTTGGCCTCCTCAGAGGGGAGGGCCAGATGGCATCAAAGACACTGTGGAAGAAACGGAACAGAACCCTTAGGATAAATAAAGTAGGTAGCTTCTCTCATTCTTCCTTCCCAGAGAGTGATACCGTCTGATGAGAAGAGCAAGGGGATTATGAGACAGGAAAGACATACAGAGATAAAGCAGAGCAGCATTTTTGACTCTGAGCTAGGAGAGGTCAAAAGGGAAACCAGGGGGGTGCCACTAACAGGGGGCCCATGTTTAAGGGAAAAGATGCTATGTTGAGTTTTCTGATCTACTTCTGTGTTGTTTTCCCCCTGTCCCCCTTAGGGAGCAGACAGTCATGGACAGAGCCTTGATCCAGAGAAAAACCCCATGTGGCTGGGGCAAGGGGGACAGTATAGGGTGAAAAAGCAGCCCGTTTTTTCAAAGTATCGCCTGTGTCCCTGAAAAAGGTTAGCTATGCTCCCTTTGGGAGTGAGTTCCCTGTTCTGATGCCCCTCTCAGATGCTCAGAAACCTCCGTGGCTAGCCTTACACACTTTGCTATCTGAAGGGAGTACAGATCTTTGGGAGGGTATACAGCTTTCAAACAATCAAGTTTTCTTTGCATCTGCTTATACCTCACCTGTTTGGACTTTGGCTGCTTTTGAACACCAGGCAGCTTATTTGTGCACTAGGTTAAATTTCTCTACCTTCTCTCTTGTTGGAGTTCCAGTTCTCCTTCTAAGACTTAAGATGCCAGTCAAGAGGTTAAAGTTATAATCACCCAAGTGTCAAGGACTGGTGGTAAGAGTAATAGATTCTTGTTTAGTCGCTAAGTCATGTCTGACTTTCTGCAAACCCCAAGGACTGCAGCATGCCAGGCTTCTCTGCCCTTCATGATCTCTTGGAATTTGCTCAAACTCATGTCCATTGATTTGGGGATGCCATCCAACCATCTCCTTTGTCACTCCCTTCTCCTCCTGCCTTCAATATTTCCCAGTATCAGCGTCTTTTCCAATGAGCTGGCTCTTTGTATCAGGTGGCCAAAGTATTGGAGCTGGAGCTTCAGCATCAGTCCTTCCAGGGAATATTAGGGTTGATTTCCTTGAGGATTGACTGAACTCCTAGTTGTCCTAGGGACTCTCAAGAATCTTCACCAGCACCACAGTTCAAAAGCATCAATTCTTTGGCTCTCAGCCTTTTTTACGGTCCAACTCTCACATTCATATATGACTGCCGGCAAAAACCATAGCTTTGACTATACGGAGTAGAGTAAGAGGAACAGAATAAGAGGCAAAAAAATAAAATTTTTTAGGAAAGAAATGTTAAGGAATGGGACAGTCCTAAGGTGGCAGAGGAATAGGACGGGGAGACCACTTTCTCCCCCACAAATTCATCGAAACATTTGAATGCTGAGCAAATACCACAAAACAACTCCTGAACATTGGAGGACACCAGGCACCCAGAAAAGGCAGCCCATTGTCTTCAAAAGGAGGCAGGACAAAATAGATAAAAAGAGAGACAAAAGATTTAGGGATGGAGACCCATCCCAGGGAGGGAGTCATAAAAGAGGAGAAGTTAACAAACACCAGGAAACCCTCTCACTGGTGGGTCTGTGGGGTTTTGGAATCTCAGAGGGCAACATAACTGGGAGGAAAAAAGTAAATAAATAAAACCCACAGATTACACACCTAACTGCAACTCTCAGCGGAGAAGTAGCCCAGACGCTCGCGTCTGCCACTAGCAAGCGCTGGGTGAACAGGGACACATGGGGCTGCACTGCTTAGGACAAGGACCAGGCCTGAATGCCCTGAGGGCAATCTGAGGGAGCTAATGTGAGATAGTAACCCAAACCACGGGATAGCCAGAGAGAGGAAAACAAAGAGGGGCGAGAGAGAGAGAGAGAGAGAGAGAGAGAACTTTCCCTTGAAAAGCTCTAACCTAAGGCACTGCCTCTGAATCCCTCAGAAGAAATGGAGTGGCCATCGTGGTCAACAAAAGAGTCCGAAATGCAGTACTTGGATGCAATCTCAAAAACGACACAATGATCTCTGTTCATTTCCAAGGCAAACCATTCAATATCACAGTAATCCAAGTCTATGCCCCAACCAGTAATGCTGAAGAAGCTGAAGTTGAATGGTTCTATGAAGACCTACAAGACCTTTTAGAACTAACACCCAAAAAAGATGTCCTTTTCATTATAGGGGACTGGAATGCAAAAGTAGGAAGTCAAGAAACACCTGGAGTAACAGGCAAATTTGGCCTTGGAATACAGAATGAAGCAGGGCAAAGACTAATAGAGTTTTGCCAAGAAAATGCACTGGTCATAACAAACACCCTCTTCCAACAACACAAGAGAAGACTGTATACATGGACATCACCAGATGGTCAACACCAAAATCAGATTGATTATATTCTTTGCAGCCAAAGATGGAGAAGCTCTATACCTCAGCAAGACCAGGAGCTGACTGTGGCTCAG
>NW_011493897.1:413928-414459 GCF_000754665.1 Bison bison bison | reverse complement strand
TCAAATCCCTTATGATTATACAGTGGAAGTGAGAAATAGATTTAAGGGCCTAGATCTGATAGATAGAGTGCCTGATGAGCTATGGAATGAGGTTTGTGACATTGTACAGGAGACAGGGATCAAGACCATCCCCACGGAAAAGAAATGCAAAAAAGCAAAATGGCTGTCTGGGGAGGCCTTACAAATAGCTGGGAAAAGAAGAGAAGCGAAAAGCAAAGGAGAAAAGGAAAGATATAAACATCTGAATGCAGAGTTCCAAAGAATAGCAAGAAGAGATAAAAAAGCCTTCTTCGGTGATCGATGCAAAGAAACAGAGGAAAACAACAGAATGGGAAAGACTAGGGATCTCTTTAAGAAAATCTGAGATACCAAAGGAACATTTCATGCAAAGATGGGCTCGATAAGGACATGGACCCACCAGAAGCAGAAGATATTAAGAAGAGATGGCAAGAATACACAGAAGAACTGTACAAAAAAGATCTTCACGACCCAGATAATCATGATGGTGTGATCACTCACCTAGAGCCAGAC
>NW_011493897.1:412941-413408 GCF_000754665.1 Bison bison bison | reverse complement strand
AAACAGTGGAAACGGTGTCAGACTTTATTTTTCTGGGCTCCAAAATCACTACAGATGGTGACTACAGCCATGAAATTAAAAGACGCTTACTCCTTGGAAGGAAATTTATGACCAAACTAGATAGCATATTCAAAAGCAGAGACATTACTTTGCCAACAAAGGTTCATCTAGTCAAGGCTACAGTTCTTCCTGTGGTCATGTATGGATGTGAGAGTTGGTCTGTGAAGAAGGCTGAGCGCCGAAGAATTGATGCTTTTGAACTGTGGTGTTGGAGAAGACTCTTGAGAGTCCCTTGGACTGCAAGGAGATCCAACCAGTCCATTCTGAAGGAGATCAGCCCTGGGATTTCTTTGGAAGGAATGATGCTAAAGCTGAAACTCCAGTACTTTGGCCACCTCATGTGAAGAGTTGACTCATTGGAAAAGACTGATGCTGGGAGGGATTGGGGGCAGGAGGAGAAGGGTATG
>NW_011493897.1:412260-412841 GCF_000754665.1 Bison bison bison | reverse complement strand
CATCTCACACACTAGTAAAGTAATGCTCAAAATTCTCCAAGCCAGGCTTCTGCAATATGTGAACCATGAACTTCCTGATGTTCAAGCTGGTTTTAGAAAAGGCAGAGGAACCAGAGATCAAATTGCCAACATCCACTGGATCATGGAAAAAGCAAGAGAGTTCCAGAAAAACATCTATTTCTGCTTTATTGACTATGCCAAAGCCTTTGACTGTGTGGATCACAATAAACTGTGGAAAATTCTGAAAGAGATGGGAATACCAGACTACCTGATCTGCCTCTTGAGAAATTTGTATGCAGGTCAGGAAGCAACAGTTAGAACTGGACATGAAACAACAGACTGGTTCCAAATAGGAAAAGGAGTTCGTCAAGGCTGTATACTGCCACCCTGTTTATCTAACTTATATGCAGAGTACATCATGAGAAACGCTGGACTGGAAGAAACACAAGCTGGAATCAAGATTGCCGGGAGAAATATCAATAACCTCAGATATGCAGATGACACCACCCTTATGGCAGAAAGTGAAGAGGAACTCAAAAGCCTCTTGATGAAAGTGAAAGTGGAGAGTGAAAAAGTTGTCT
>NW_011493897.1:406570-412160 GCF_000754665.1 Bison bison bison | reverse complement strand
AGATGGCTGGATGGCATCACTGACTCGATGGATTTGAGTCTGAGTGAACTCCGGGAGTTGGTGATGGACAGGGAGGCCTGGCGTGCTGCGATTCATGGGGTCGCAGAGTCAGACACGACTGATCACCTGATCTGATCTGATCTGAAGGCACTGCCGGCCTGCTCACAGAACAAAGGACTGAGAGAATACCACAGGAGAGCTAGCCGGCAGCAGACTGGCCCATCCCCCGCTGGAGGCAGGCAGGCAGGCAACAGCCAGAGCTGGAAGGCAAGGGGCATCCTCTACCAAACTGCGAGCAGGCTCCCAGTGGCTAATCAAGTCATCCTGGGATCCTGGATGGTTGACATCCACCAGGAGGGTTGCAGCCAGATCAGCTCCCCAGAGGAGACACATGGCACACCTGGGACAGCACTCTCACTGTGCACCCAGGAAACTGAGCAGCTGGGACGGGGGAGGTAGTAAGATGCACCGCTGGCCAAGCACCTGGTTGCCTGAGCTGCTTGGACCTGGAAACGGCACAAAAGGCCGGGGCAACTGAGTCTGTGCCTTTGCAGAGTACCTGAGAACCAGAACCTGAGCAGCGTATATCGGGGAAGTGCACACAACCCAGGGCCCACCTTAGTGCCCCTGCAGAGCAACCTGGAGCCTGAGCAGTGTAGACCGGGAAAGCACACACGCCGTGAGCGGTGGCAAACCCAGTGCAGCCCAGACACTGCGAGCACTCCCCACACACGCCAGTGATATTTGTTTGCAGTGTTCCTCCCTCCCCAGAGCACAACTGAACAAGTTAGCCTAAATAAATGACCACCCTTGTATCAGGGCAGATGTTAGATATTGAAGAGACTTGCAAACAGAGGAAGCCAAAATAAACAAAGAAGGAATCGCTTTGGAAGTGACAGGTGCAACAAATTAAAACCCTGGAGTTAGCACTGGCTATACTGGAAGGGACCTATAGACCTTGAGAAGAAGTATAAGCTGGAACAAGTAACTATCTAAAACTGAACAGACCCCACACTGCCCTCAATGGCTCCAGAGAAATTCCTAGATATATTTTAATCTTTGCTTTTTATATTTGGTATCAATTCTGTACCTTTAAGAATGCAATCTTCAGTACCCATTTTTACTTAGGAGTGTGATTACTGGCTTGATTGCTCTTTCCCCTTTTGACTTTCATTTTTTCCCCCCAGGTCACCTCTATCTCCGCCCTCCCCTGTCTCTTCTCTACTTAACTCTGTGACTCTCTTTGGGTGTTCCGGGCTGTGGAGAACACTTAGGGAACTGATCACAGGCTAGACTGTTCTCTCCCCTTTTGATTCCCCCTCTTCTCTTCCTGGTCACCTCTATCTCCCTCCTCTCTCTTCTCTTCTCTATGTAACTCTGTGAACCTCTCTGAGTGTTCCAGACTGTGGCGAGCAAATAGGGAATTGATTACTGTCTAGATAGTTCTCTCCCCTTTTGATTCCCACTCTTCTCCTCCTGGTCACCTCTATCTCCTTCCTCCCTCCTCTCTTCTCTATGGAACTCCAAGAACCTCTCTGAGTGTTCCAGACTGTGGAGAGCACATAGGGATTTGATTACTGGCTAGATTGCTGTCTCCCTTTTTGATTCCTCCTCTTCTCCTCTTGGTCACCTCCAACTCCCTCATCCCTCTTCTCTTCTCCATGTAACTCTGAACCTCTCTGGCTGTCCCCCATTGTGGAGACTCTTCTAATGTGAGAAGACATTAGCCTAGATGTTTTATCATTGATGTATGGATGGAGAAGTCTTGAGGCTACTGTAAGTATAAGACTGAAAGCCAGAGGCAGGAGGCTTAAATCCAAAACTTGAGAACACCAGAAAACTCCTGACTCCAGGGAACATTAATCGACAAGAACTCATCCAAAAGCCTCCATACCTACACTAAAAACAAGCTCCACCCAAGAGCCAACAAGTTCCAGAGCAAGACATACTAAACTAATTCTCCAACAATGCAGGAACATAACCCTGAGCACAAAAATAAAGGCTGCCAAAAGTCACACCAAACCCACAGACACCTCAAAACTCACTACTGGACACTTCATTGTACTCCAGAGAGAAGAGATGCAGCTCCACCCACCAGAACACTGACACAAGCTTCCCTAACCAGGAAACCTTGACAAGCCACTCATCCAACCCCACCCACAGGGAGGAGCCTCCACAATAAAGAGGAACCATAAACTGCCAGAATACAGAAAGGCCACCCCAAATGCAGCAATATAAACAAGATGAAACGGCAGAGAATATTCAGCAGATAAAGGAACATGATAAAAGCCCACTACACCAAATCAAAGAGGAGGAGATAGAGAGTCTACCTGAAAAAGTATTCAGAACAATGATAGTAAAAATGATCCAAAATCTTGAAAACAAAATGGACACAAATAGTCTGGGGACAAGGATTGAGAAGATGCAAGAAAAATTTAACAAGGACGTAGAAGAAATAAAAAAGTCAATCAATAATGAATAATGCAATAACTGAGATCAAAAGCACTCTGGAGGGAACTGACAGTAGAATAACTGAGGCAGAAGACAGGATAAGTGAGGTGGAAGGTAGATTGGTGGGAATAAATGAAGCAGGGAGGAAAAAAGAAAAAAGAATCAAAAGAAATGAGAACCACTTCAGAGACCTCTGGGACAGTGTGAAATGCCCCAACATTTGAATCATAGGAGTCCCAGAAGAAGAAAATAAAAAGAAAGGCCATGAGAAAATACTTGAGGAGATAATAGTTGAAAACTTCCCTAAAATGGGGAAGGAAATAGCCACCTAAGTCCAAGAAACCCAGAGAGTCCCAAAAAGGATAAACCCAAGGCGAAACACCCAAAACACATATTAATCAAATTAACAAAGATCAAACACAAAGAACAAATATTAAAAGCAGAAAGGGAAAAAAAATAACTCACAAGCAGATCCTCATAAGGGTAACAGCTGATCTTTCAATAGAAACTCTTCAAGCCAGAAGGGAATGGCAGGACATACTTAAAATGATGAAAGAGAAAAACCTACAACCCAGATTACTGTACCCAACAAGTATCTCATTCAAATATGAAGGAGAAATCAAAAGATTTAAAGACAAGCAAAAGTTCAGAGAATTCAGCACCATCAAACCAGCTGTTCAACAAATGCTAAAGGATCTTCTCTGGACAGGAAACACAGCAAAGGTTTATAAATGGGAACCCAAACAACAAAGTAAATGGCAATGGGACCATGCTTATCAATAATTACCTTAAAGGTAAATGGGCTGAATGCCCCAACCAAAAGACAAAGATTGGCTGAATGGATACAAAAACAAGACCCCTATATATGCTGTCTACAAGAGACTCACCTTAAACCTAGGGACACATACGGACTGAAAGTGAAGGGCTGGAAAATGATATTTCACGCAAATGGAGACCAAAAGAAAGCAGGAGTAGCAATACTCATATCAGATAATATAGACTTTGAAGTAAAGGCCGTGAAAAGACAAAAAGAAGGACACTACATAATGATCAAAGGATCAATCCAAGAAGATATAACAATAATAAATATATGCACCCAACATAGGAGCACTGCAATATGTAAGGCAAATGCTAACAAGTATAAAAGGGGAAATTAACACTAACACAATAATAGTGGGACACTTTAATACCCCACTCACACTTATGGACAGATGAACTAAACTGAAAATTAGCAAGGAAACACAAACTTTAAATGATACAATAGACCAGTTAGACCTAATCTATATCTATAGGATATTTCACCCCAAAACAATGAATTTACCTTTATCTCAAGTGCCCACGGAACCTTCTCCAGGATAGATCACATCCTGGGCCATAAATCTAGCCTTGGTAAATTAAAAAAAACTGAAGTCATTTAAAGCATCTTTTCTGATCACAATGTGGTAAGATTAGATGTCAACTACGGGAAAAAAACTACTAAAAAGACAAACATATGGAGGCTAAACAACACACTTTTGAATAACCAACAAATCACAGAAGAAATCAAAATATGCATAGAAATGAATGAAAATGAAAACACAACATCTCAAAACCTATGGGATTCAGTAAAAGCAGTGCTAAGGGGAAGGTTCATATCAATACAAGCCTACCTCAAGAAATAGGAGAGAAATCAAATAAATAACCTAACTCTAGTAGACCTAAAGCAACTAGAAAAAGAAGAAGCACCCCAGGGTTAGTAGGAGGAAAGAAATTATAAAAATTAGGGCAGAAATAAATGCAAAAGAAACAAAGGAGACCATAGCCAAAATCAACAAAGCTAAAAGCTGGTTCTTTGAGAAGATAAATAAAATAGACAAACCATTAGCCAGACTCATCAAAAACAAAAAAAAAGAGGAAGAATCAAAACAAAATTAGAAATGAAAATGGAGAATCACAACAGACAACAAAGAAACCCAAAAGATCATAAGAGACTACTATCAGCAACTATATGTCAATAAAATGGACAACTTGGAAGAAATGGACAAATTCTTAGAAAAGTGTAACCTTCCAAAACGGAACTAGGAAGAAATAGCAAATCTTAACAGACCCATCACAAGCACAGAAATCGAAACTGTAATCAGAAATCTTTCAAAAAACAAAAGCCCAGGACCAGATGGCTTCACAGCTGAATTCTACCAAAAATTTAGAGAAGAGCTAACACCTATCCTACTCAAATGCTTCCAGAAAATTGCAGAGGAAGGTAAACTTCCAAACTCATTCTGTGAGGCCACCATCAGCCTAATACCAAAACAGACAAAGATGCCACAAAAAAAGAAAACTACAGGCCAATATCACTGATGAACATAGGTGCAAAAATCCTTAACAAAATTCAAGCAAACAGAATCCAACAACATATTAAAAAGATCATACATCATGACCAAGTGGGCTTTATCCCAGGGATGCAAAGATTCTTCAATATTTGCAAATCAATCAATGTGAAACACCACATTAACAAATTGAAAGATAAAAACCACATGATTATCTCAATAGATGAAGAGAAAGCCTTTGACAAAATTCATTATCGATTTATGATAAAAAAAAAAAAAAACCCGGTGCTCGCTTCGGCAGCACATATACTAAAATTGGAACAATACAGAGAAGATTAGCATGGCCCCTGCACAAGAATGACATGCAAATTCGTGAAGCATTCCATATTTTTAGCGATCTTGAGAAAGAAGAATGGAACTGGAGGAATCAACCTACCTGACTTCAGGCTCTACTACAAAGCCACAGTCATCAAGACAGTATGGTACTGGCACAAAGACAGAAATAGATCAATGGAACAAAATAGAAAGCCCAGAGATAAATCCACACACATATGGACACCTTATCTTTGACAAAGGAGGCAAGAATATACAATGGAGAAAAGACAATCTCTTCAACAAGTGTTGCTGGGAAATCTGGTCAACCACTTGTAAAAGAATGAAACTAGAACACTTTCTAACACCATACACAAAAATAAACTCAAAATGGATTAAAGATCTAAATGTAAGACCAGAAACTATAAAACTCCTAGAGGAGAACATAGGCAAAACACTCTCTGACATACATCACAGCAGAATCCTCTATGACCCACCTCCCAGAATATTGGAAATAAAAA
>NW_011493897.1:398836-406470 GCF_000754665.1 Bison bison bison | reverse complement strand
ACCATACACAAAAATAAACTCAAAATGGATTAAAGATCTAAATGTAAGACCAGAAACTATAAAACTCCTAGAGGAGAACATAGGCAAAACACTCTCTGACATACATCACAGCAGAATCCTCTATGACCCACCTCCCAGAATATTGGAAATAAAAACAAAAATAAACAAATGGGACCTAATTAACCTTAAAAGCTTCTGCACATCAAAGGAAACTATTAGCAAGGTGAAAAGACAGCCTTCAGAATGGGAGAAAATAATAGCAAATGAAGCAACTGACAAACAGCTAATCTCAAAAATATACAAGCAACTCCTACAGCTCAACTCCAGAAAAATAAATGACCCAATCAAAAAATGGGCCAAAGAACTAAATAGACATTTCTCCAAAGAAGACATACAGATGGCTAACAAACACATGAAAAGATGCTCAACATCACTCATTATCAGAGAAATGCAAATCAAAACCACTATGAGGTACCATTTCACACCAGTCAGAATGGCTGCGATCCAAAAGTCTACAAGCAATAAATGCTGGAGAGGGTGTGGAGAAAAGAGAACCCTCTTACACTGTTGGTGGGAATGCAAACTAGTACAGCCACTATGGAGAACAGTGTGGAGATTCCTTAAAAAACTGGAAATAGAACTGCCTTATGATCCAGCAATCCCACTGCTGGGCATACACACTGAGGAAACCAGAAGGGAAAGAGACACGTGTACCCCAATGTTCATCGCAGCACTGTTTATAACAGCCAGGACATGGAAGCAACCTAGATGCCCATCAGCAGATGAATGGATAAGAAAGCTGTGGTACATATACACAATGGAGTATTACTCAGCCATTAAAAAGAATACATTTGAATCAGTTCTAATGAGGTGGATGAAACTGGAGCCTATTATACAGAGTGAAGTAAGCCAGAAAGAAAAACACCAATACAGTATACTAACGCATATATATGGAATTTAGAAAGATGGTAACAATAACCCTGTGTACGAGATGGCAAAAGAGACACTGATGTATAGAACAGTCTTATGGACTCTGTGGGAGAGGGAGAGGGTGGGAAGATTTGGGAGAATGGCATTGAAACATGTAAAATATCATGTATGAAACGAGTTGCCAGTCCAGGTTCAATGCATGATACTGGATGCTTGGGGCTAGTGCACTGGGACGACCCAGAGGGATGGTATGGGGAGGGAGGAGGGAGGAGGGTTCAGGATGGGGAACACATGTATACCTGTGGTGGATTCATTTTGATATTTGGCAAAACTATTACAATTTTGTAAAGTTTAAAAAAAAAAAAACAACCCTCCAGAAAGCAGGAACAGAAGGAACATATCTCAACATAATAAAAGCCATATATGATAAATCCACAGCAAACATTATCCTCAATGGTGAAAAATTGAAAGCATTTCCCCTAAAGTCAGGAACAAGACAAGGGTGCCCACTCTCACCACTACTATTCAACATAGTTTTGGAAGTTTTGGCCACAGCAATCAGAGCAGAAAAAGAATCCAGATTGGAAAAGAAGAAGTAAAACTCTCACTGTCTGCAGATGACATGATCCTCTACATAGAAAACCCTAAAGACTCCACCAGAAAATTACTAGAGCTAATCACTGAATATAGTAAAGTTGCAGGATATAAAATTAACACAAAGAAATCCCTTGCATTCCTATACACTAACAATGAGACAACAGAAAAAGAAATTAAGGAAACAATTCCATTCACCATTGCAACGAAAAGAATAAAATACTTAGGAATATATCTACCTAAAGAAACAAAAGATCTAAATATAGAAAACTATAAAACACTGATGAAAGAAATCAAAGATGACACAAATAGATGGAGAAATATACCATGTTCATGGATTGGAAGAATCAGTATAGTGAAAATGAGTATACTACCCAAAGCAATCTACAGATTCAATGCAATCAAGCTACCAATGGTATTTTTCAGAGAACTAGAACAAATAATTTCACAATTTGTATGGAAATGCAAAAAACCTTGAATAGCCAAAGCAATCTTGAGAAAGAAGAATGGAACAGGAGGAATCAACCTGCCTGACTTCAGGCTCTACTACAAAGCCACAGTCATCAAGACAGTATGGTACTGGCACAAAGACAGAAATATTGATCAATGGAACAAAGTGAAAGCCCAGAGATAAATCCACGCACCTATGGACACCTTATCTTTGACAAAGGAGGCAAGAATATACAATGGAGAAAAGACAATCCCTTTAACAAGTGGTGCTGGGAAAACTGGTCAACCACTTGTAAAAGAATGAAACTAGAACACTTTCTAACACCATACACAAAAATAAACTCAAAATGGATTAAAGATCTAAATGTAAGACCAGAAACTATAAAACGCCTAGAGAAAAACACAGGCAAAACACTCTGACATAAATCATAGCAAGATCCTCTATGACCCACCTCCCAGAGTAATGGAAATAAAAGCAAAAATAAACAAATGGGACCTAAAAGCTTTTGCACAACAAAGGAAACTATAAGCAAGGTGAAAAGACAGCCTTCAGAATGGGAGAAAATAATAGCAAATGAAGAAAGTGACAAAGAATTAATCTGAAAAATATACTAACAACTCCTGCAGCTCAATTCCAGAAAATTAAGTGACCCAATCAAAAAAAGGGCCAAAGAACTAAACAGACATTTCTCCAAAGAGGACATACAGATGGCTAATAAACACATGAAAAGATGCTCAAATTCACTAATTATCAGAGAAATGCAAATCAAAACCACAATGAGGTACCATCTCACACTGGTCAGAATGGCTGCTATCAAAAAGTCTACAAACACTGCTGGAGAGGGTGCAGAGAAAAAGGAACCCTCTTACATTGTTGGTGGGAATGCAAACTAGTACAGCCACTATGGAGAACAGTGTGGAGATTCCTTAAAAAACTGGAAATAGAACTGCCATACAACCCAGCAACCCCATTGCTGGGCACACACACCAAGGAAACCAGAATTGAAAGAGACACGTGTACCCCAGTGTTCATCGTAGCACCGTTTAAAATAGCCAGGACATGGAAGCAACCTAGATGTCCATCAGCAGACGAATGGATAAGAAAGTTGTGGTACACATACAGAATGGAATATTACTCAGCTATTAAAAAGAATGCACTGGAATCAGTTCTGATGAGGTGGATGAAACTGGAGCCTATTATACAGAGCAAAGTAAGTCAGAAAGAAAAATACCAATACAGTATATTAATGTATATATATATATAGAATTTAGATGATGGTAACAGTGACCCTATATGCGAGACAGCAAAAGAGACACAGATGTAAAGAACAGACTTTTGGACTCTGTGAGAAGGTGAGGGTGGGATAATCTGAGAGAATAGTATTGAAACATTATATTATCATATGTGAAATAGATCGCCAGTCTAGGTTCAGTGCATGAGACAGAGTGCAGTGAGCTGGTGCACTGGGATGACCCTGAGGGATGGGATGGGGAGGGAGTTGGGAGGAAGAGTCAGGATGGGGAACATATGTACACCCATGGCTGATTCATGTGAATGTATGGCAAAAACCACAATACTATAATTAGACTCCAATTAAATTAAAAAAGAAAAAGTTCAGGAATCATGAACTTAGTCTTCAACTAAATTGGTCTTCAACACAGATTCTAAATTGTTGACAGGTGAAGAAGCCAGGGAGGAAGTCAAATAGAACACTACAACACAGATGCTAACATCACTGCTTTCCTTAGAAGGTCATGGCCCCAGCTCTGAGACCCCCTAGTAGCCAAGGTTCCCTGAATCAAGAGCCCAGGCCTGAGGCTTCTCTAGGTATTAAGGGCCTCAAAGCAGCAGAAACCAGGTTGGTTGAGGACAGCCGGCCAAGACTGAGACTTCATGTACAAAAATGTGAAAAGTCACAGCTTCTATGGTATCTCCTCTTACAATTCCTTCTCTGGTGGTTCTCATCTCTCTGTCCTCCCCAATCTGACATTTGCTGTCAGTTTTGTGCCACTTCCACAATTCCCTTCTTTTTATTTTTTTTGTTTGTGTCAAGTCTTAGTTGCAGCACATGGGATCTTCCATCTTCGTTGTGGCATACAAACTCTTAGTTGTGGCATGTGGGACCTGGTTCTCTGACAGGGATTGAACCCGGGCCCTCTGCATTGGGAGCACAGGGACTTACCCAGTGGACCACTAGGGAAGTCCCCACAATCCCTTCATTTATTGAAGCTGAACTGAATTTAATGGAAGGGGGAAAGGTGATCCTTGGCTTCTATGAAGCCACTTGTGTTCCTCTGGATCTGAATGTTGAACTGTATGAACAGAAGGCAGGAGGGACTCTGGTTGTCTGGATCAGCAATCTCTCTTCTCAGTCTTTCCCCTATAGACCTGTCTTTCCAAGGCATGAACTGACTGAAGGCATTTCCTTCCGCCAGAACCAACCTGTTCTATTTCCCTTCCTTTCTCCTTAATGCACTTACCTTTCTCACCATAAAGAAATCAGTCTGAGAGGAAGAAAACTAGATTGAGGGGAAAGCAAGCTAAGAAACCTTTAGAGAGAGAAAATGTATTTATTATTATACAAATAGCTATGCATACTGGGGCACTGGCAAACTGCCAAAGGATTTTCCCAAATAACTTTTGCATAGCTGTATTACAGGTATTACACATCAGTATAACACATTCAGGAGAACAAAATTAGAATTCAGAAAACAGAGCCTCTCAGAGGCCCACCAGATCCTGATTCCTTGAATACTCTATTACAGTGGCTTTGACCAACTAGCTTTTTTTTTCCAGCTTTTTCAGCTGGTTGCTGAAGGCTGGATCTGATGCTGAGCTGATTGTTAAGATACTAGCTGTCCTGAGGATGAAGATGAGGCCTGTAGATGAAGGATGGCAGCCTTGCTTCTAGGAAAATAGTAGCTGAATAGGGCGGTCAAGGAATATTTTTCATCACTTTAAAATCGACTCTACTAAAACTACTAGTTCTTTAGTAATTACTGAAATAATCACTCCAGAGGCGTACGCCTTAATTTCCTTTTACCATGTAATAAATCTTTTCAATATTGTTAGTACTTATTACTGTAGAATTATGATGATATACTAAAACTCTTCTGATACTGTCTGAATTGTGCAAATGTATAAAACTTCTCTGCTAAGTTTTTATAGTGATTTAAATAAATCCCCACCAAGTGAATTAATTTCAGTAATTATCTAAGTAAAAGGAGGAAGTTTCTGTATAATTATAGCACTTGGTAAATTCAGCTTCTTCTAATAATTCTGGACTCAGTATTGTGGTTCAAACAATGCTAACTTACAGCAAGCAGATCACTGGAAGAAAATACTAGTCTAGCAAAACTAGATTATGTCCTCATGGTCAAAATGAATTTCATACTGCTTAAGAATACACTGAATTGGTTCAGAAATAAAATACGTCACTTGTTTGCTTATTTTAGTGAACAGAGTGAAGTTCTTAGAACTAGGCCTTGATCTACGGGCCTGAAGGATCTCCAGAAAAGTGATGTGAAACAGATTCAACATGAGAGCAAATGGCAATTGTTCAATTAATTCCCCTCTTCATGTATCTTTTAGCTGTTGGCATGTACAAATGCTGGGGAGTGTTTATCTCCTTGGATATATACACAGTAAGAAAATGCTTCTTAGTTTTTTCTTATTGAAGTGGGGGTAGAGTGAAAAACATGGCAGAAGAGGACCTGGCCTTGGATTAAAAAATGACACCAGAAAAATGCAAGACACTGTCCCCTTCTGAGCTGAAAGTGTACACCATTAGGATAATAAAAGGATACATGTAAGTTGGGATGCCTCTTGAGGCCAAGAGTTTCCGAATAAGTCGCTCAGTACCATACCAGTTAAAACCTTTCGTGGCATGTCCAATGCGTGGAAGATGGACACTTGCTGTTAAAAAAAAAAAGTTCACGATGTCTTCATTCATCAAATTGAGTAATGTGTATAAGATATACATAGATGATAATGTATTCTGAGTCACTTTGTTGTTTCCAATGAACAAAATGTATATAATCTTGGTGAGTGCCACTCAAAGCATATGATTATATGAGGAGTGACTGTAACATGGGAAAACTAATTCTATAGAACATGAGGACCTACATACAGGCTATGGTAATAAGTAGGTACAATGGGAATAGAATATGATTGATGATTGAGATGTAATTTAAAAAGCAAAGATTCTTTAACAAGTCCATCAGTTTGACAAACTCTAAGACATGCTGGGTTTGGAAATAAAATTAAACTCAGGTCTTTTGGCAGAGAATTGTCTGCTAATGCAGACTGTGACTCTCTGAGAGGGGACAGGATAAAAAGCGTTTCTCAACAGCATGTGACCAGTTTACCTCATCTCTGGTCCTCTGCTTCCTCGTCTGTAAAATTATGATACAAATACCCAGAGAATGCAGGTGGTCCAGAGACAAAGGTACAGAAGTGATCAAGAAAGGAAAAGGACTTTGAGAATACAAGATGAGGAGAGTGTTACTTGTGTGGCCTTTCATACTGGGGCTTCCCTTCACCACATATACTGAATGGGATCTTGGCATTTCTCACCTCCCTTTAAAAATCACATCCTACGCTTGGAAACAGAAATTCATCTATTCCTGAGCAAGTGGAAGGACTTACCTTTCCTTTTCTTTGCTGCTAAAAATATCTTCTTTAGGGCCTCTTCTAGGGCTGCCATCTTAATGCCAGACAGGACATTGGCACGATCTCGGTGCTGGGCCACAATCAAGGCCAACTAGGAGGAATAATCCATTTACTGAGTGGGAGCAGGGGCAGTTTCCGGAGGAGGTGATGGGAGTCAAAGTTTAGCTCCAATAAATTGATGTGGTTTTTTCACTTACCAAATCTTGTCCTTCGTTTCTTGACTCTTTATCATCAATAGGAAATAAAAGGACACCTCCCAAACTCAAATCTGAGGTAAAACAAGACGAAGCAACAGAAAGAACATAAAGTTCACTACAGAATGAGACCCCTGAGGAAGGGCTACTCTGAATTGTCCCTATGCTGTGCCTTTTCCAAAGCTACTCAGGTATAGGTAACAGTGGTGCCCTGTCTTGTTCCTGATATTAGAGGAAAAGTTTTCAGTTATGTGGAATATAATGCATGCTGTGGGCTTGTTGTATATAGCTTTTGGCTCAGTGGTAAAAGAATCTGCCTGCAATGCAGAAGATGCACAGGAGACTGGGGTTTGATCCCTGGGTCAGGAAGATCCCCTAGAGAAGGAAATGGCAACCTACTCCAGTATTCTTGCCTGGAGAATCTCATGGAAGAGGAGCCTGGTGGGCCCCAGGACATGACTTAGCAACTGAACAACGAAACAAAAAACATACTGAGGTATGTTCCTTCCATTACCAATCTGCAGAGGGTATGTCATCACGAAATTGTACTGTCAGATGCTGTCTCTACATCTATTGAGAGGATCATTTTTATCTTTCATTCTATTAATGTGATATATAACATTTATTGATTTGTGTATGTTGAACTATCCCTACATCCCTGGGATAATTCCTACTTGGTCATGTGTGTAATCCTTTTAATAAGTAACTGAATTAGGTCTGCTAATATTTTGTTGAGAATTTTTGCATTGAAGTTATCAAAGATATTGGTCTATAGTTTTGTTTTCTTGTAGTGT